>NW_010421584.1:25661-29242 GCF_000710305.1 Buceros rhinoceros silvestris | reverse complement strand
CCTCCTATCATTGAAGTTACATGTTCCAGTCTAAAGTAATACTGAAACAGCAAATATGAAACCTCAGCCTTGGCAGGTCTTTTATAACTATATTTCTTATACATTGCTTTGGAGAAAGAATTTTGCAATTCATATATTTTGGCACAGGTAGTAATGAAATTATGGCTTGATTGAGACATGAGGCAACAAGGAAAAGAAAAATAAATACTGTCTTGAATGACTAGTGCTTGAATAAACCTTACATACGTATTTGCTAATTGTGGCAGTGTAGTTGTATCCACTCCGAGTTTATTTGCTTTGTACACATACCTATAGCACATCCGTCTAGAAAAAAACTAATTGATATTTGGATTGGAAGTCTTTGTGAAAGTTCTTCATGTCGGTAGGTTAGTGTCTCAATATTGGGTCAAATGTGCTCAGTACTGTCAAGGGTTAGAGCTGGGCTGGCTCCAGATGAATGACAGACACAAGATTTTTCTGTTCTGTGGACTACACACAAGTAAGGAAACTGAGGCAAGATCCCGTCTTTCTCTGCTGTGCTGTGGCTGCCATAGGCACAAGGACTGCTCCCTACTGCGGGCTGGAGGATGCAAGGTAGGAAGGGCAGGGATAGGTGATCTGCTGCATGGGTCAGGGTTGCTCTCTATAGCCATTCAAATTATTTTTAATAAAGAGCTTTACTATTGAAAATGGCTTTTTTCTCTTCAAACCGATTTATGTCGTACATGAAACACTGTGTCATGACTTCTTGTTTACCGGAACCCTTATTTACCAGGAAAAAGTCCCCTTATCTTTCCCCTCTTCACAAGAATTAAACAGCCTCTGAAAAATATCCAAGCCAAATAGCCCGTTTCAGTTGGTTTGGGGTTTTGGGGGGTTTGGTTTGGTTTTGTTTTGCAAGGTAGGAAGGGCAGGGATAGGTGATCTGCTGCATGGGTCAGGGTTGCTCTCTATAGCCATTCAAATTATTTTTAATAAAGAGCTTTACTATTGAAAATGGCTTTTTTCTCTTCAAACCGATTTATGTCGTACATGAAACACTGTGCCATGACTTCTTGTTTACCAGAACCCTTATTTACCAGGAAAAAGTCCCCTTATCTTTCCCCTCTTCACAAGAATTAAACAGCCTCTGAAAAATATCCAAGCCAAATAGCCCGTTTCAGTTGGTTTGGGGTTTTGGGGGGTTTGGTTTGGTTTTGTTTTTTTTTTTTTTCCCCATGTAAAAGCAGTCCCAGTTAAAACAGCTTTTAAACTCTTCAAGGAAATGTAATTCTCATTTTGCTTCTGACCCATTGGAATAACACTGTGAGAGAGATCGTGCAAAGAGTTTGTGTGTTGTGAGAGAAGGGAAGAGTTAACTCGAGTTGCTAATGGCAGACAGGGTAGCTGTGCCCATACCTGTAGCATGTCTGTACTATTTCCATTGACAGATTACTGTGTCTGGGGGGAAGAAAAATGCCCACAGGGGTTTTGGCCAAAGTAAGGCCCTTCTAGACATTGCAGTACTGAAGGCTTGCACATTAAAGCTGCAGTTTTCCCCTAAAAGTAGTGTAACATCAAGGAGCTTAATTTGTAATCGAAAGAGAAAACCCAGGGTCTTGATCCCATGTTCATTAAAGCCAGCAAGAGTTTTAGCAATGTTTCGAGTAGGAACAGATCCAGGTTGCAAGTGAGTCTACCTTCCCAATGACTCATTTCAAATATATGTTCTCCCTTTTTATTCAGCTAAGAGGTTTCTGTGAAGACAGCCTTTGAATGCTGTCTTTCTTCCAAAACCTTAAAGAACTCACCCAGCGAGGTCAAACTATAGTGAAGAGCTTTTTGAATTACCACAATTTTGGAAAAAAAGGGAAAAACTAGCTAATTTTAAATGGCTTAATACCCTGAAATGTGCAAAATGAAAGTATTATGTGAATGATTTCTTGATATCCAGGTATGTTCTGAAAGCCACTTCAATGCAATGCTATCTTTTCTTCCTCTGTTACATATTGATCATAACTCAATTCCTTTAAAAGAATTTATTGTTCCATTCAACTGCTGTGTTAGATAGCTTTATACTTCGATTGTTCCAACTAGAGCATCCAACTTGGTGCAAAAGGCAGTGGTTTAAGCCAAGACTGTGTCTTTTCTTATTTAGACATCAGCAGTACTGTGCTGTGCTGCTCCCTTTGCTCTAAGGTTAAAGCTTGTTTTGTGAAGGTGGCTTTTCCATGCTCTTTTGTAATCGTTCTTTTCTTGGTTGTTATGGAGATAAAGCTTATGCAGTCCCTTTTCTGCTTACTTTATCATGCTCCAGGTCCAATAGCACAGTAAACAACCTATCAGGCAACCTATTTATCTATGTCAGTGCTGCAAGTTCAGACCTCTATTATTTAAGGCATGAACCTTTTTTCAGGTATGTTTGTCTGGAATAGATCCAATTTTTTTTTTTTCAAATTGCGCTAGCTTTTGTGGGATTTTTAAAAATATCAGGAAAACTGTTTTGGTATACATGTCTTTTCCCCAAAATAACTGTGACAGTTGTCAGCTAAGCTTGTGTTTTAGTTATTAAGTACACCATTATCCAATCTAAGATTTTGCACATGAAATAGTTGATAAAGTGTGAGGTATTTCAGATTGTTTTCTCATGAATCTCAGTTAAAATGTTTCAAATCTTTTTATTTTCTACTAGCTGGTTATTTACTTGAAAGCTTGTCTATGATTTAACTTCCTTCTCTGTATTTCCCACTGAGAAATTAAGACATGGTTTTTCTTAGTGACTAATTGCTCAAATTTGCTGTATTCCACTGAGGAATCAGTTCTGAGTAGGTCCTTATTTTTTTTTATTTTAATCTAGATTACATTAACCCTGAAAAGTACCTAAGGAAGTGCCATGAATTATCTACAGGGGTACTGAATCCCTGTGTGCTTCCTACCTTGCAAAGAAATGTCCCGAGCCAGAAATTACTTGGTTCTTGAATGTTGTCTCATGGGAGGTGCAGCTGAACGGTGGTCTTCCCTGTGAGCTCGACTTTCCTGCTAGGCTTCACCTTCCAGCGCAGACTGCAGCCACCTCACCGTGCCTCCCCTCACCAAGAAGCTCTTCCATCCAGGGAGAGGCAGCCAGACACCGTGCCCAGCCTACGCTGGAGAGTATTAGTATTAAACCAGTCTGGGGGGGTGTTTGTGATGAAATCCTAGCTCTCAGCAGGGGAGAAATCAGTTCTCAATCACTGCTTTGGAGGCAGCGTTCTGCTGAAAACCTGAGGTCTGTAAATTCTCTATATCCTCAGTTGCACAGGTAAATCCTTTGCTGCACTGAAATGTCTCAACATTTAACTGCATTCATAAATTGCTGGAGAGTCTTTGTTCAAGAAAAAAAAAAGGCTTTTCTGGCAGCTGTAAAATAAGGTACATGGAATATCTCCATGGCTGTATTCTGCTCTTCAGGGACCACATCAAGCATAGAACGTCAACCTTCCTCACTCCCTGAAATTTGTTAAATATAGCAAGAAATGATCCTGGGAAATGCTTTGGGAAAGAACTCTGCTTGTGGAAACATCACATTAGATCATCTTCTTATAACTCTTGGAGAAAAAAAA
>NW_010421584.1:12347-25514 GCF_000710305.1 Buceros rhinoceros silvestris | reverse complement strand
TTTCCCTCCATTCCTGTAACTTCCATTATGGATTATTCTATTGTAAAACTTAATCCTGTAGATAAAATGACTCCTCTTACCGCTGTGCTGACTTGGATATTGCATTATGCTGTAATTTTCTTTTAATCCTTATCAAATAAAAGACATGCTAGGACAGTTTTGTTAAACCAGCTATCTATTATAGCTTTAATTTTCTTCCAGTCAGTAACAGCAATGATGATTTTAGAAAACTTTTCTGTGACACCTCAACAATGAAGATGCAAAATGTTGTCTACTGTTTATAAGACAATTTCTTTTTTTTTCTCTAGAGGAATTTAATAGATTTTGTAGGTACTAGTCAGATAACTACCTTTATTTTTAGCATCAATTTTTCAATCTCCATAATGTCAAGGGAGGGAGTTTAGTGTGGGATTCAGTGGACTTGTGTCTGAGCAAATCAAGGTTGAGTCTAGTGTAATAATATTTAGTATTATATTACAGTCTTGTATTTTTGGGGTGTGTATGGGGGGTGAGTTTAACGTCATATTGCAATCTTATGGGTGCTTATAGAGGATGTAGAGCAGCCAGTCCTGCTTTGTCACCACCAACCATATCATGAGACTGGATAATTGAGGAAAAGGCAGAGAGAGATGTACAGCCTCACCTACATTCTTATAAATGTGTGTCTCTGTACGACATACTTGAGTATATATGTGAATGCATATATGTACTTATACATGTACCTCTTTTTACTCCGAGACAAGAAAACAGAGGCTTTTATTTTTTCTATTCGAGCCATAGTTAAGTCCTCAATTCCTTGTTCAGGATTTTGTGTTGGGCTGCCCTTGGCAGGATCACCTTGCCACTTAAACCCAATACAGATTTAAAATAAAATGCCATTCCTTTAACATTTTTAAAGCGGACATAGTATTCATATAATTGCCAGTTTGGGATTTCTACATATTAGTGTCTACTTATGCTCCTCTTATGCTACCCCAAATGACACACTTCAGACTTAACTGGGTGGAACTGTCTCTGAGAGAGGTGGCAGCCGGTTTTTCTGTTTGTGTTCAACTCTTGATCCCTCTGCAGAGAGTGGCACCAGCAAAGCTGATGCTGGAGGTGTAAGTATTAGTGATAATAACCAAACTCGGTATGCTATGTCTGTGTTTTCCTATATGTTTTCCAGGGTCTATGTCTCCACTTTGTTCTCTAAGGAGTCGGCAACTCTTGATAGATACTAGCCAGTAATAAGGCATTATCAGTCAGCGTTCATCATTGACTGGCATTGAACCAGAAGAATAAATGCAACTTGAAGCTGATAGATAATGACTAATCTCAGCACCATCTGTCAGTGTTACATCTGCCCAAACCCTGTGGTTCTGAATCTTGTCTAGCTTTGGATGGGGCCAAGTTGCCAACTTTGTTGCATCTCGGCTTAAGAAATGATTGCTTTAAGAATGAGCTGCTGTACTGCTAAAAGGTTCCTGCTATTGAGATGTTAGTGATACCGTATACAACTATTTCAGCAAATTCCAACTTTGTTCTCTATAAACAGTTATGTAGAAATATTTCACTGAAATGAATTGCCATACAATACATCAGCCTTGTCATATCTCCTAGGTTCCCTGACTGCACAGATTAATCTTGGAGGGAGAAACATATTTCCCGTACATTTACTGTTTGTGGAATCTTATGGAGAGAGTCGGCATGATGGTAAGGTATACGGTTTAGTCATCTCACTTGGAGGGGTGTGTATTTCTCAGCGGTGATGAAGCAATGAATAAATGACATAACATCACGTGAATACTAATAAACATTACCTCACCACCGTGTATGCAGCATAAGCTGTGTCTTACATAAATTATTGAAGAACTTCTTCAGAATTCTACAAAACGTTCTACTTTAATTCTTCAAGTGACAAACCCAGGTTACCTTAATGCAGCCTAGAAAGAGAAAAATAACTCTGCTTAAAATGCTTCTGACAGCTTTCTCATACAGTAGAGTGTCACAAGCTTAAATCTGAATTGCAAAATCTACCAGAAGAAACAAATGTTGTAATGCCATCTCTTGTCAGAGCTGATTTTTAAATCCTACTGATAGACTCATCTATCCAAGCTTTTATTTTGTGTGGGAAGAGCACCTTTGAGCCTTTTTTTCCACAGAACTCAGCCATCTTCTTTTCTTACCCTTTTCCACAGGCCAGCAGTGTGGCCTGTCTCTCCTCCAGTAGATCAGGTTATGGGGTATTGGCAATCTGCAGTCAGGAAGTGTGCTGGGCTGTGGAGCTCCTCTGAGGATCCCACCACGGAACAGTCCCTGGTGGCAAGGCTGTACCCTAATCTTGCCAACAGCTGTGCTTTTGGTCACTGCAAACCACTCACCAGCTCATAGCAATGTTGTGAGTCAAAAAGCAGAATAAAGGTGCAGAATTATACCGCATAAGCATCCAAAAACGTCTTCCTTCCTGAGGGAGAAGCATGCCCGAGTCTGAAGTTTGTTGTGGACTTGGTAGTCTTCATATCTGGGAGAAAAAACTACCAGACTAAGGTAAACCAAAGGAAAAATATCTTTATCTCTAACTGTTTAGAGCAGGCATCTTCTAGCTCCAGTTGAAACAAACATCATTAGCATAAAGCTACATTTAATGTGAGATTTAACTTATCCAGTTTGGGCTTCACAAAGTGAAATGTTTAATAGGACCCAGTTCTCAGAGACCTGGTTGGCGCTTTTGAACAGATTTCAGTGTTTCAAAGGACTCACATAAAAACCAAGCCACCTTTCTTCCTCTGAAAATGTCTAGATTAATGAGGGAGAAGGGGTGCCTTTTTTCATAGCTTGGTTCTGGTAAGTGCAAATATTCCAAGAGAGCACAGGCACAGGAGACCTATATGCACTTTTATGGGGATTGTGATATCTTTCATAATTTAATAAAGTTATCAGTGAGACTGCTGCTGAAAAGGTTATTTTTATAGAAAAAAATTTTTGCTGTTTCAGCACTTCATCACAGATTCATGAACTTCTTTTTTTAACAGGAAAATGTAGTGTATAATTGATCCTTATGCTGATAGTTTAGGGATGAAACATGAAAATAATAAGATATAATGAGTCCTGAGTGAAAATACTCATAGAATCACAGAATTATCTGTTTGGAAGGGACCTTTAAGATCATCAAGTCAAACCATACACCCTGTACTTCCAGGGTTCTTAAACCATATCTCTCAGTGCCACTTTGACATGTCTTTTGAACACTTCCAGGGATGGGGACTCTACTACCTCCCTGGGCAGCCTGTTCCAATGCTTGACAACCCTCTCCGTAAAGAATTTTTTTTTAATATCCAACCTAAACCTCCCTGGCACAACTTGAGACTGTTTCCTCTTGTCCCATCACTTGCTACGTGGGAGAAGTGTCCAACCCCGACCTCACTGCAACCTCTTTTCAGGTAGTTGTAGAGAGTGATGAGGTCACCCCTTAGTCTCCTTTTCTCCAGGCTAAACAACCGCAGTTCCCTCAGCCGCTCCTCATGAGACTTGCTCTCTAAAGCCCTCACCAGCTTCATTGCCCTTCTTTGAACATGCTCCAGCATCTCAATGTCTCTCCTGAAGTGAGGGACCCAAAACTGGGCACAGTATTGGAGGTGCAGTCTCACCAGTGCCAAGTACAGGGGGACAATCACTTCCCTGCTCCTGCTGGCCACACTATTGCTGATACAAGCCAGGATGCTGTTGGTCTTCTTGGCCACCTGGGCACACTGCTGGCTCATGTTCATCTGGCTGTCAGCCAACACCCTCCAGGTCCTTCTCTGCTGGGCATCTTTCCAGCCACTCTTCCCCAAGCCTTTAATGTAGCAGGGGGTTGTTGTGGCCCAAGTGCAAGACACGGTACTTGGCCTTATTGAACTTCGTACAATTGGCCTTGGTCCATCGATCCAGCCTGTCCATTGGAGCCATAGTTAAGTTTACAGTCCCAATGAATTCAGTTCACTTTAAGACAGCTATGCTCAGGTCCTCCTTAGCTGTATTGAAGCTTTACCTGGTGAACAAGAGATCGAGGAAGATTTGTTATGAAGTCTAGTGAAAAGAAAGTTTTGCAATTCAGCTTGTTTCAGCTGACAAAGTTCAGAATGAACAGAAAGAGATCCTCCTGCTTTGTCTGTGATTGCAATGCCCACTACTTCTCTGGGCTTTGAGTTACATTGCAGTAAAACTGGGATTCTCCCCTGAGCTTTCTGAGCCACAGCAGCTTGTATATACATGTATACTGCATTTATACGCAACTTAGGAACTTCTGATGAGCCCCCCGGGAGTCCCTGCTACTGACCATTACCCTCCTGTGTCAATGACTTGCATTCAAGTAGACAGCTCAGCTTCCAAAGTATGAACAGAGGTGATGAGTAGGTAAAGGAGAACATATTGAAAGGTGTCCCTACATGCTTTGTTACTTCAAGCACTTGAATTTGTGTCACAGGACAGAAAAAAACAAGTTAAAAAAGAAAGGTGGAGTTTAGCTGTAATATTCTGGATCCCTACCCATGTGTAGAGGGCAGGGTCATTCAACTGCGAAACTCAGAAAAATCAGGAAGGAGCATGGTAGTCACAGGTCAGGCTTAGTAGCTTTTTCCAGTGCTCTGAGGAAGTTTGTGGTTGATTATTTCCTCAAGCCATACTTGCTCACCCTCCAGGAGCTTTTTTATCAGCCTGAAGAAAAAAAGATTGTAAGAAAAAAAGAGGATTTGAACAATGCAGAACCTAAATGCATTTGCTGTAAATTCTGTCCTTTACCTTCACCACTTTCAATACATATAATCGTGAGTGAGTTTTGATAGTTTTTTTGAGAGATGAGTGGGTTTGGTAGTTTTATAGACCAGACTGTATGCAGTGAACTGGTTGTTGGCTCCAAAGATTACACATTGCATTTTGCTATTCACTGCTTTTAAGCTGGGGTTTTGCCTCGCTTCAGAAGAGAACGCACTTGAGGGGATGGTATGCTTGCCACCTGGGTTTATGGGAAGATGATGTCTCATAGCCTTACAAGCCCATGCATAGGCAAATGAAATAGG
Source organism: Buceros rhinoceros silvestris (assembly GCF_000710305.1). NCBI lineage: Eukaryota > Metazoa > Chordata > Aves > Bucerotiformes > Bucerotidae > Buceros > Buceros rhinoceros. The sequence continues at coordinate 20,475 of NW_010421584.1, read as the reverse complement.
TTTTCAAGTGAAACCCGGTAGATAAAAGGAAGAGATCTTGTATTTGATTAATCCAGCAGCTGTCCTATTTCTGTGTTAACTGCTTGCTGAAGGGTCAGTCATCAGTGATTAACATATAAGCCAGAATGTGGAGAATTAAGAGAGTTTGTTGACACGAGTCTGGAGGACATTGAAAGGATTGAGATGCTGCCTTTCTTTCTCAGCTCTGGAGCCCAGGTGACGGGGTATCAGGCATATCCCCGAAAGACCAAAAAAACACCTCTTAAAGAAACTTGTGGAGAAATGTGTTTGCATGGGCACTAAATTATTTGAGGGTTAATGCAATATAAATTCTATGTAAATTTAAATTGCAGCCGAAATCCTATCAATAGAGGTAGGGGGAAGAAAAGAGCCATTTCTGTGCAGGAAGAACCACCTATTAGCTAATTCCACCTTATTTTTAGTTGTACAAAGCATCTCAGACAATATTTAATATTTTATGTTATTTATTATATTTTTTCTCTGTATTTGATGTTCCCTTTCCCAAGATCCCTTCCACTGAATACTGGCTGGCAACAATTAGCATCTGCTTATCAGTATTTTAGTTAAATTTCTCTAAGCCCGATGCCATGCAATGCTTTATAAGCAGATAGAGAGCTCTGGATCACATGCCAGCAGAGTTAAGCTGAGGACAGAGAAGGGAGAGCTACAGGGGAGGTTGCTCAGCAGCTCCCTTCCACATCACATGGGCACAAGGAAACAGGCAGACCAGACTGGGCAGCACAATCAGGGGATGGCAAAGGATGCCAACTGTCTGACTGCTGTCAGGCTGCCGTGATGGGAGAGGAGGGGTGTGCTCCTTTCACTGTGTTAGCACTGTCAGAAAGCATCCATCATACTGAGGTGAGTGTCACTCAAAATGTATTGCACGCTCCTCACCTTTAATACTCTGCTTGTGCAGTCTTCAATTAGGCCTGAGACTGATTTGCCAGACAACAGCAGCAAAGGGCAGAGAGGACCCCAGAATTTTTTTCTGGCTTCAGACCTGTAAGGAATTAACATTATAAAGTAACCCCGAATGCTCTTGAATTTAGGGATGTGGGTGTTGAATTTTGAATTGAAATTCCAGCTTTCTTCACTTTAGGGCATTCAGATTCAGCACATTAGAGCAGAAGAGGCTTGAACTGTCAGTTCTCATCCTTTGAATATTGCACCAAGCTGGTAGGGCACATTTGCAATGTTCGCTGGGATATGTGCTTTCCCTTCTTTCAACTGACAAAGTATAGAAAACTGCAACACATTTAGGAAAAAGTCCTCCTATTTGACCAAATTAAATGTGTTATGTAATATTAGGTCTGATTGTGGTTTTGAATTTCCAGATCACAGAGGAACAATGTAAAAATGAGTGTCCCAGGAGAAGCTCTGGTGTGCTTAGCTTGAACTGTCCCTTCACCTGCGTGATAGTACGTGCTGCTGTAGCAGTCCTGCCACTCTTAAATGAGTATGAGACGTGTTCCCTATATAGACAGCAAGCTAATTCCCCGGGGCAGAGCCAGTGAAGAGTCTTGCTTTGCACCTATCATGAAGTAAGTGTGGCTGCAGGCACTAAACTGTAGCAGGGCTGAGGTCTGTGTTTCTTTCCTGCATTGGCGTTGGCTACTGCAGTCAGTTCCCTCACTGTAGATGCAAAACCTACCTGAATGAGCTCAAGAGTTCTTGCTCCTCTACAGTTTCCGAGGCCTGTGTCAGTCAGAATAGAAGAAATCAAAATCTAGTGAAAATTATGTGGTGTCTGAGGTAAGTGAACATATGTTGCATGGATCTCTGGTAATGTGAAAGGATGAGTAAAACTGAAATGTCAAAATTAATGTAAAAGATCAAATTATAATGATGAAAATACAGCGAGCACCAAACTATGAAGGGTTTCCTCTCGTGGCTATGTAGTAAGCCTTTGCTACTGCATCAATTTGACTACTGAATGAGAAGATAATTTCTACAGGGGCTCAGGACAATTGCAGCATGTTAAAACGAAAGTGGCTTGTTCTGAAAGTGTATATAAAAAAATATGGGTGACAGTGGAACTTCAGTAAAACTATCAGGATACTCCTCACCTCTGGTCAAGCTGTGTTCTAAACAAGAAGCCCAGTAAAATTACAATATGGTTGTAATGCAGGTACTGAAACGTTACAAAATGCCTGAATTAAGCTTTCTGTGTATCTATCTGCACTCCTGCCTGTACAGCCCTGGGCTGTTCCCTTGTGCTGCATGAATTGTGGCAGTTTGACTGAGGATCACATACTTTTTTTTCTGCAAGACTGTCTCATTCAGTGCCCTGGGTGGACTGCGCTCAGTGATTGAGTGACTCCTCAATATTTTTGTTTTAACCTCATATTTCAGTGCATGGCTCACGGACACATTTACTTTATGCTACTCAAACTCTTCCATGTGACAGAATCAGTAATGTCCTCAGGGGATTTTTCTCATCGTAAATATTATTCATGCAGTATTTTTTGGTATGAGGGGTGATATTATCTGCACTTTATATGTGGAGATAGGCAGACAGATTAAGATTAAAATTAGCCTTTAATTTTGGAAGATGGTTTGAGGCACCAAAGGCTGTATATTTTGTAGACTATTTAGTGCAATGACTAATCTAGCTTTAGGTAGGAATTTTCTGGCAGAAATAGGGATAGGATTATTGTTAGACTGTCTTAATCACAAAACCACTCTTTCTGTCACAGAAATCCTGTCCTTAACACAAACCTTTCAGCCTCTGTTAAAGATGCATTGAGGGACCTTACATCAGAAACCTGAGTTATTCCAGAAAATGGTCCTCCTTATGCAACTTTTATTCTGAGTGTTTGAACCCACTGTTTGAACTAATGGAGAAACTGGGGGATGATGGTAGGTTGACATTGTTCATGTCAACCAGACAGTTTTAGAAGTAAAATATGAACCTTACACATGAACTTACATATGAACTCAGCACTGACAAGTGCAACCTTTGGACTGTTTTTGGAACTTCACCTTAAAACTAGCTAATTTGCAGTATCTTTCACTGAAGGCAGAGCTGTGTGGACTGCAGCAGCATAAGCAAAGTGGTGCAGACGTCAGGGTTGCAGCAGAGCTGCCCCAGTCTCCCTGATGGGAACAGCTGGAGGGAAGCAGATGGCACCAGGTGTCCAGCATAAAGCCTTGACATGATCAGGAGGAAAACTAATGAACAGTTATTGTCACTCACCCATACTCCTACATCTTCCTACATCCTCTTTGTATTTCTTAGAATAACTGTAGATGCCTCGTGGCAGTTGTCACATTAGTCCTTCACCAGACAAGGAGATGGGAAACTAACCCTTATGGATTTAACTGGTTGCGGGGTTACATTTCTCCTAGCAACTTTTAACCTCAAAGCAGAGAGCTGTTTTAGATCTTGTCAATATGTGTTCTCCTTAAGATAAAGATAATTAAAATTTGTATCAAGTCAACAGTTTTATTTAATCTATTTGTTTCCCTGCCTTTACCCACTCCAAGCACTGAGTTCCTCATCACATAGGTAAAGCCTTGAACTTCTCACACAGGCTTTTCCACACAGGTGCTCACTGCCCAAACCGCTGTCCCCTATGGACTCAGTGTCTCTGCTTCCTTACCATGCACTACCCCATAGCAGGGCTCCTTCACATTCAGAACCTGGCTCCTTGCCCCAGTCTTTCCACTTCAGGTCTGTCTCCTTACGTTCTATCTATCTCAGTCGCTCTTTTGAGGGTCCCCTTCCTGTCTCCGTCCCAGAGCCATATCTCTGCCAGTGTCCTGTCTCCCAGACCTTTTATTTGCAGTGCATTTTGCTAAAACCCGTATCAGTTATCCTACTTGATCTTCCTCTTCCTTATCCTCATCCGTGCTCGTTTTAATCCTCCATCTTGCCTCGTGTCCATGCTGTTCCCAGCTGGGCAGGAGAGACCGCCTCTCTGCTTGTAGAACTTGAGCCCAGTGCTGCATAGCTGGGGCCAGTAGTTAGGAGGATAGCGCTCCTCTGTCCTCTGGCCAAACTCCAGCAAAGTTAGGAGCAATGGGAAGCAGGGTCTTATAATGCAAAGTGGCAGATGAGTTTCATTCAGCATCACCACTCTGCCAGTGTTGGTGGTGTCTGTAGTAGTCAACAGAAAGCATTAGACAGCTAGCGGATGTGTGTCACTTGCATTACCTGTTCTTACACAGTGAAACCACTTGCTAAAAAATTTTTTTTACCTACTGAGGAGCTGGCTAAATTACACAGTCCCTTCTGCTTAACTCTATATCTCTGACGTGAAGCTCATATGAAGCTAGTCATCTGGTAAAGACAGAAGCAATAGACAAGCTCCTGAAAAAATGTTCAAATGAGATATAAAATGCCCCTTTCCCCACAAAGCAATCCACAATTCTTCAGCAACTCGTCTAATAAAATTAACAAACAGATATATCAGAATTCAAGGATCCAACTGCTTACCTGGACCTGTTTAAATGAATATAAGTATATTTACGAAAAGTCTAGTCTTCAAAGCATTCACACTGCAAAAGGGACATTCTGTTTCTCATTAATAGATATTGCAGTGATGTAGACTTTGTGTGTGGAGATTTTTTTTTTGTTATTAATTTAAAATCATTCAAATGACAGATCAAATTGGCAAATGGAATTAGCCAAGCGAGCTAAGACACTGTTGAATGTTCAACTACATGGGATCATCACATATAAGTGAAAAAATGTGAGCTTGTCTGCAAGTATTACATTCTTTGAACCTGTCCTGGAATCTTTTAGTGAATAGCCTATGCCTTTCAAAAAACAAAAAACTTGGGGAAGAAACCATGGGAAAGAAAATTAACTCGCTGAGTATGGCAGTTTATGATCTAGTAAATTATTATTTTGAGCCATTGAAATTTTGATTCTTGCACTATTAAGAAAGCTTGGAAAATTTTAAAGTACAAAGCTGCAACATAACAACATAACAGATTTGGACCATCAGGAAAATGATCCGTGTAGTGCATCATCGCATCATCAGGGAATTTTTTTCCCCAAATCTCCTCACAATTAGTAGATGATTAATGTATGTTCTCTTTCTGCAACTGCTTATCCTTCTTAATATCCTGATAATCCTTAGCTGCAGTGATAACTAGTCGGAATGTAAATATGATACATTAAAAATCAATGATAATCAAGGACTTAATTTTTTTTTCCAGTTCTAACAAGTTGATTTTGATTTTCACTGAATAGTTTAAATGTACTTAGCTCTTTGTGGATCATTCCATTCATAAAGCCAAAGACAATAACTCCAAGTATAACTGGGTGTGACAACTTCAGGCTGGAAATGTTTGTTGAGATATATTCTGATTTTTTACACAAACTAGATAATCTGAACCAATAGTCCCTAGGAAGGAGCTGTTTTGGTATAGGACTATCCATACCAAGAGAGAGCAACTTGTTTCAAAGACTAAAGGTTATTACATCCTCCCTGTAATCAAGTCTCCCAGCAGTTGATTACTGCCACTATTAAATATTGGCACATTGCTTCCATTCTGAATGCTTTCAGTGTAAATTTCCAGCCATTCGATATTGACTTTGCCTTTTTTTCCCAGATTAAAGATTCCACAAACATTTTTTGATGAAGTGAATTTACTTTTGATTATTTAATGGAAAACAATTTTGGATATCTTCAATATTTTTTTCTTATTCCGTCAGCTCTTCTGAAGTTCAGTAATGCAAAAGATCATTCTACTGAAGGCACAGCAGACATTAGGCAAAATCCTCTAGCGGGGGAATTTGGGATTCTAGAACAGCCATTGATGCATTGGGATAGAAAACATTTGCCTGTAGCAATGCCAGGATGTGTACACAAGAATCTGTTCCTCAGTGGACACCAAGGTGCAAAATGCTGAGAATAAAAAGAAGTGCAAATACAACTGACAACATCCAGGAGGACAAAACAGCCTGAAGAGACTCAGCACAAGACCTACCATGAAACTTCAGTACTACTACAGACCACTCCCCAAAGGGGCAGATCGTAGGAAATTCTGCAGTCACATCTGAATCCATTTATAAAATCAATATTATATATCCTTTTAAACTAGTTATCACCTTTTCCATGGTTATAATCTTCCAGAGGTCATGCCTAGATAAAGTGAAAAATCAGATCTGTGCTACCTTAATCTGATTCTTTCCCAGGCAAAGAAACTGTTTAAAATGTCCATTTAATCTCACTCCACAGACATAACAATTTATTGTTTTCATTACTGAAGTAAATGAGAGAGGGGAACACTGCAGTTTTAGAATACATATTTTAAAAATTATTCTAAACTTTTTTCAAAGCATGTTTTCTTCTTTAGAGATTTTAGTTTCAATTTTGCATGGTTTAAGAGAGAAAAACCCAAATGTTGTTCAAGTCAGAATACTTAACTGTGTATCTTCAATAACTGGATGAATCATAGATACTTCCAACTCACAAAATTTAAGAAAGAATCCCTTTAGGCCAGGGTCCTGGCCCTCCTCTCATCTCCACTTTTTTGAAGGATGGTGAGTCTGACTCTTCTAGAAACTACAGATCAGGAATACAATATCAATACAGTATCACTTAGCTCTTTTTAAGAGACGGTCACATTTTTGATGGATTCGGCAAGAGAATGACTTTCCAGACAATTATGTGAGTTAGCTGGGAGACCTGCAACATGGGAATACAGGGACAGGAATGAAGCTGAGACTTGCATCCCTCTCAATAAATCTTACATCAGACTAAGTTTTTGGGGAATGAAAACTCACTTGTGAGTCCAGAGAAGACAAGCTTTATCTGTTTTTGATATCTGTACTGCTACGGTCTGAGAGTTTTCCTCTGCCTGGTGAGTATAGTTAGATATGCATTAACATGAAAAGTGGCCTTACTAGTCACAGGTACTGCATGGGTATAATGGTTTACCTCATTTTTACAGTGCAGAGTATTAAAAAAAAATGAAAACCCATTAAAACATGATTGACATACCAAAATTTGACTAAATTTGACACTGATCCCAGGAACTGTGGTTCCCTTGCAGGAAGGTGATACTGTTCATTACATCAATTACTTTGTTCAGTCCTAGATCTGAAAAAGATCTCTGTTATCATAGCATGGAGAGTGGCAATACCTTGGTATTTCCAACATGCACCTTGTGGGACTGTGAGCAGTCCTTTGTGGGGGGGAGGGGGGGGAGCGTGGGTAACCAGGGTTTTTTCCTTGCTCAAACAGTACTTTTTTATTATGTTGAGCAGTCTTAATATATTGTATAGTATTCTAAAAGAGCTCTGGAAGCAGAAACTAGAGCCTGATCCTCCCTTTCATCTGAAAGTCCCGATCCTCACAAATCCTAGTAATACCTCAGTAATGTGAGGAAATCAGCTTCAACAGGAGGGACGAAACAGCTGTGGCTTGGTGACAACCTGGACACCTGGTTTCCCGGGAAGGCAGAAATGGGTTCTGTTGGCCCCATGCTCCATGAATGACTGCTGTGGCTGAGCCCAGTGCTGTGCCCTCTCTGCCTGGACCAGCATCCCAGGGGTCAATGGCTCCCCCCTGTGACCAGGTCCCCACCTGGGAAGGGAGAAGAGAAAGGCATAGTGTCTGTGGGCTCTGTGGGAATTTGTGCCACTGTCTCGGTAAGCGTTGATGAACTTTATTCATTAAAAAAATCAGCTGTCTACAGGTTTCAGGCATTGACAGAGTCAGGCTGTAGTGCAGCAGAGTTTTCAGGGCTCTATATTTGGACTGGAGTCTGGAAAGACAGTTTGGTTGGATGTCAGCGTGACAAATGTGATAGGCATATGAATCTTCACCTTCTCTTTGGAAAGATAGTTAACAGGGCTTGGAATTACGGAGGGTGCTGATACAAAATTCATTTCATGCTGTGACTTCAGTCGTCTGACTCTTACACTGAACTGGGAGGAGAATCCAGGTCCTCTATGCTTCAGCAATTTTTTCTTCTGATACCATCCTTTCCTTGACACTGCCAGCAAAGCTCTTCCTCCTTCCTATTACCCCACCCCCATCCCCTAGCCAATAGGCACTTTAAATATACACGTACAACTGAAACTTTCATTTAGATTCCTGATGACTGGCACCACAGTTATTATATCCCCAGACTGACAGTTCCTGCT
>NW_010421584.1:0-12252 GCF_000710305.1 Buceros rhinoceros silvestris | reverse complement strand
CTGCTGATTGGTGCCACTCAACTCAGAAAGCAATACTGCTTTGATATATCAACCTGGCAACTGCCTGCAGGAAGCTATTCTAGTCCTTCTCTCTGAATTTCACTCTAAGAAATATACTGCTTTCAACAGGATTTGTCAGGGAAAGAATGGCAGAACATTTAAGAGAGGGGATGGGAAGCACAGTATGCCCCCCATAGCCTTAAACAAGAGCACCTTTTTTCTTATTGAGGAGGTAGTAACTCTACAGGAGACAAAGACCCTAGGAAGAGCCTTTAGTCCAGGATTTTACGCACTTGAAAAATCCAGGTCTTATTCACAGAAAAAGGAAAGGGTTTTTAAAAATTTACCACTGACCTATACGTCCTTTATAAAGAATTTGACACGTTAGTTTTTTAAGAATGTGTTGTTTGATGTTTCAGTTCAGGCTTTGCTGTGGAGCTCAAGGGTCAAAGAGTCAAGATGTTACGGAGAAAAAAACAGTTGGGAGAGTTGTGCTCAGTAGCACTTCAGCTGGGAGCATTAGGAGAGAGTTCCCTGGGATATTTCTAGTACTCAACCACTGCCAAGTTAGGGGGCAGTCTGCTTGCCAGTGTGGGAATCTGCTGTTGCTAATATTTATAGGTGAAAAGTAAAGACAAAAACATTATTTTTAAGAGTTTATCTCAGTTTATTCAAAGGTGAAAACTAAGACAACTGACATATAACAATCAGGTAAATTACTTTTACTTACGCTTTCTAGAAGGAAGGGAGTCTGAAATCAAGGAGCTGTAGAACCAGAGAACAATTAGAACAAACTCATTACATATTCCCATACATATTCCCACACATATTCCCACTGGTGACCTAGTACAAGGCTAATCATGTTCTCTTGCTTTTTACTGCCAAAGCGCTTTCTACTTTTTCTGAAAGACAGTATCAAACAACCTGAGCCGTGACCAGCACTTCTCAGTCTTATTTCTAACAGGGGCCACAGGACAGAAAGTTTTTTTCTGTCCCATGGCACAAGCAAAATTTGAACTTGAGTTCTCTATGCACACAGCTGGGGCTGGCCTGCTGGCATACTGATGTGCGTGGAAGACAGTCTTGGATCTCTTAGCTATCCTGCATGTCTTCTGCTTAATTTCTTTAATTTCTTTAATGCTTAAGAAAGTTTCACTTCAGTTCCTGGGGAAGAATTGCCCGGCTACTACTTATTTGGAATAGCCTTTCCTATTCCTAAGTAACCACTTTTCATAGAGGTAGGTTATTCTCACAATAACAATGTAAGCCAGAGCCTGTGGTTCAACCTGAAAGCTTTGGGAGCAGACATGGGTGTATGCTGTGAAGGGTTTTGCTGGAATTGCCACTAGCGAGAGCCCAAAGTCTTTCCAGAAATGCAGGTGGCTGTTTATGATTTCTTCATCTTCTCTGAACGTGAATGCATTCCCCTTAGCTGTTGTGTGTATCATCCTTCCATTTATTTTCTTAAGTGTATCTGGAGGGCAGCGGAAGGCTTTTAGTAAAGCTGTATTGCATGCTTCAGTAGCACTGTATGAGAATATTCATTCAATGGCTTATTTAAGGAGGAAGCAGATGTTTTTGTCGTGCCAGAAATGTAAGAACACTTTATCTTGGTTAACTGCTTCTATCAGTTCCTACAGATATTATTCACCTGTGCGCGTCTCCAAAAAACAGAAAGAGTATTTACAGGCAGCAGAGAGCTCCTCTGGAATTCTCCAATGTGCTGCTGCAAACGGAGGTCGCAGCACCTTTGTTCACTTTGTTATTAATACAATTGTAGGTGGAGTGGGTGGCAACACTTATTATATTAAATCCTATTAATTGAATGCCTTGTTTAAAAAAAACTTTTTTTTTCTTTTTAGAGTGCCATATAGCTACTACGGTGATTTAAAGGTTAGTTATTCAGCACATTGTCCCAAAGATTTGTACTGATTTCCCTCTAACAAGAAAACCCCAGTTTCTTTATTTTCCTACCCTTCCTCTCCTCATTATCATCTCTTGGTTTCCCTTGCTAAAGTGTAACATTTTACACTTTATCTTTATCCTGTTTGCATAATGCCAATAAAGTAATTAAGTCTTTTGCTTCAGCACAGCTATGAATGAGATGCCGTGATGTAAAAGAGGGTTTTAATGTTTCTTTCAAAGCTACTATTACCTGCATGAAGCTGTATTTTAGAATTTATTGCCAAGAAACCAGAACATGAGGTAACTGACAGCTCTCTATACCTGCACACACTCACTTCCTCATTTACATGCATGGAAGTGACTGTGGAAGTGGCTATGGAAGTGGCTATATTGCCATGGTCTCGTAAGACAGTTGCATGTAATATTTAAAATCTAGACTTTTGGTGTTTGTGCTGGAGCTGGAAAAACAGGCAAAATGTTTTTGTCCAAATGGCAGGTAAGGTGATTAATGGACTACCATCTAAGTGAAGCACCGGAGAATGAATGGGTTGTGGTCAGGCCACTAGCTACATAGTGCAGTCATCAAGTTTGCTAGGCAGGCTGTGCACATACACTGCCTCGGAGAGGAGAAGTTCTGGTTACCTTTGCTTGTACTCAACGTAAACGCACTGTTAGATGCTGTGAACTACACAGAGGAATGCATCTCACCCCTACACTATGAACCATTAAAAGGAATACTGCAATGAGCCTGCAGCCTTCTTTCTGAGCATTTAGTGAGGTAAAATTTGCATTTAAAATTGAGCTCATTCAGGAGTGTATAAATGCCATTGTCATCGTCTCCACCTATAGGACAATATTTTGGATAGTATCAAGAATGATTTATAGAGTCCTTTGCAGGATAAAGAGAAAATTTGGGACTAGTCTTGTAGCTAGATTATCTTTCTTACACAGTCAACAAAAAATGCACCTAAAGAAAACAAAAGGATTACAAGGGAAGTTTTTTTGAAAAATTTGTCTGTTTCTGGTACTGACTCCTGTTTATGCTCTTCCTGCTGCAGAAATGCAGCACCTGGTCAGACAGCCTGTTCATATATCCAGCAAGTCCTTCCCAGTGTGGCCTGTTGAAAGCATTGATTTATCTCAATGTGTCAGTCATAGCTCAAAACAAAACAGTGACGTTTGCAGACTACAGGCCTTTTTTTAGGCATAAAATGGAGAGGGAGGTTTTTTTAAAAATGGAAAAATCTCTGAAGGTGGAAATGACCCCTCGTGAATGACAGTAGGATCTAAGCATTCCTGGAGATTTCATAGAAGCAGGCTGAGATGGTGAGGCCGCCAGTCTCTTTCTCTCCAGCTGGGTATCGCTGAGATGTCTCCCAAACATGAGTAATCCTCATGGAGGACACGGTGGTACTGGGAATTATGAGAAAGCCATTAAGGTGTAACTTGCTTCCAGTATCCCATGCACCCCTGCATCCACCATTAATGACCTTTCCACTGTCAAAACGGCCAACAGCTTTGTCTGATAAATGTAACCAATGAAAACATAAATGTCCTTTTCTTCTTTTTTTTTCTTTCCAGCCTATTTAGTGAAATAGTCTTAGTCTTAGTATATTGAGCTAAGCACAAAACGTGTTTTGCGGTTTTCTTTAGGAAAAAAGGAAAAGGCTAGAGCAATTCAGGGAATTCTAAAAAAATGTGAAACAATTCACTGTGAATCAATGATCTGATTTATAGTGCGTGCAATATCAGCCATGTCTGGGTGTGTAAGATGCTGTTGTACGTGTTAGTGAAAGTGGAGAACAATGAATGGAAAAGAAAAGAAGGAGGACAGAAAAGCTGCAGTCTAAATCCAAGCCTTTTATAAATGGGCATTACTCCACCAATTTCACATAAGTGATAGGGTTGTGCTGAGAAGAAAAAAAATAAATTAAGGTTTTGACAGACTGGTTTCATGCAACGTAGGATTCAGTTGCTTCACTTGTGAAATGTCTTCTACGCTGCCTCAGAGGAACTGGTACCACAAAACCCGCTGCATAAATACTCCACCTATATTTCTCCCACAACAACAAAGAGAGGTGAGTGTGTTATTAGCAATGAGTCAGCCCAGTGAATTCTCTGTGAGTGCTCTCAGGACTGCATAACAAATTTATAAATTCTCAATATTATTCAGCTAATGGTCTTCTAGCAAGAGTGCCTTCACAGATTCCACTCACAGCTATTTGCAAACTTCATTGTTAATGGGAAATATTATTTTGGTTTTGTCAGTTGCATTTGTAGATAGGCTGCACTGTTGACAAGGTTTTCTGAGTTTGCTGTTGTTTTGCTAGAGCTACTCTGTACATTTTCAAATGAAGTATTTCTTCATAATAAGATATGTCAAACTTCATTTTGCAGTGAATCAAAGAGATTCTGCATTGAAGTGCCTGGGGAGAACTTTAGAAATGGAAGCGTGCCTAGAATTAAAAATTGAGGTTAGGCAGTTTGTCCTAAAACTCAGGTTGAACATAAAAAATTCCCAGCAAGTGATAAAGGATACCCTTTGTGGAAGATAGTCCAGGATCATTAATAACATTTGATTACTTTTTGCTTTTGCTACATTTCAGTGTTCTGGCTCAATGCACTGCTCACATGCATATATTTACTTGAGAATATGTACTTCTGGAACCCATCAGAGACACTACCAGAGCCTGAGAGCTGGTCTTATTTCCTACACTTAACAGGCTCAAGACCTGATTTATAATCATTTGGAAGCTTCCAAAATATCCAGATTCTAGAGGCAATCATGTTAGTGCCTCAGAAGGTAGCAATCTGTCTCTGAATCATAACTGAAAACATGTTCCAAAGTCGAGGGAACCAGTAAGGTGGTGAAGAGTACATAAATCTCAATACTGCAAAGTACTAAACGCTCTGGTACTGCTCCAGTAAAGCACTTAAACAAGAAAGCGATTCCTTCCCAAAAATGGACCTATGCAAACATGCTGGACTGGACTGAGTCGAAGTCTTTGGTTCTTTGGAAAGCTGGATTCATGCCTCTTTCTGTGACACAGGACACGGAGCTGGGTTGTTTTCATCAGTTCTAGTAACAGTCTGCATAACTGAGTTTTCCTACACTGGAGTCAGTTTATCAGTTTATCTGTTTCCAACAGCACGCATATTGGCAGAAAAAGGAAGAAAACAACTGGAGGATGTTATGAATCATTGACCTATAAATGCAAAAAAAATTGACTTGATGCAATGACTTAATTTTTTGACTACTCAAATCAAAAAGTAAGATTTTCAGAAAATGGTCTACATTTGCCTTATGAAGATTGTACCCCGTAAGATATTTCAAGATGTATATGGATAAATAAAGGCATTCAAAATCAAGGCTCACTTTGAATGATATAACTTCCCTAAGTATAGAACAATCTCAAATTACATCTTCCTGTGTATAGTTGTGTGTACATAGATATATATGTATATATATGCTGATCTCATGTTCGTGAAAGAACTTCTGTCAGATGCTATATGGATGATTCTGAGTCGATATTCAACACCAATTCCTCTACTGAAGTTATGGAAAGTTACTTACATTAAGAAATCTGTAAGTATATTCCAAAATTCTTACCATAGCTGTAAAAATTGTGATGCCCCAAGAAAAGGGAATCTGTTTGCTGAATTTTTTAGTCTGTTAGAAATTAAGGGTAAAAATCTTTAATGGTTTGCTGTTCTATAGACATGAAGAAGAAGGAGGCTTCTATCTGGTTTTCTTTATTGTAAAACACTCAAAAGATATTTAGAATGTAATTTCTATGATCATGATCACCCAGTCATAGTTTTAAAGCTTATTACTTTTCCTTCCCTTCTTTTCTCTTCCCCAAATGACTCTACTAAATGTGCATTGTATTGGAATATTAAAATTTTTTTTGCTTTTCCTCTTTCTCTTCTGCACTACAATCCATCAGTCCTATAGTACTTGTGTCACAAAACAGCAGATAGGAAAAAAATAGTAAGTTACACTCAAGACAGGGTGAGCTCCCTATCTCCATTCTTTTCACAGCAAAATACTTCCTTTATTCCATATTTATAGAAATCATGGTTTTGCAACAAAGATTTCCCTCACCTCAGCTTTTCAGCCAGCATTCACAGTATTTCTGTGCTAAGTACATGTTGCTCCTTGAGATTCTTTAAAATAACACAGATTTTGCATTTATTCTGATTATTTCAGTGCTGTTACATGTTTTTATAAAACTTTTACTTTTTTATTTAGTATTAAATATATTTGAATACAAGAAAAAATATTGTTTATGCAAAGAAAACATCCATAAAGAAATAGCTTTTCTTTGGACAATGCTACTACATTAAAGTGTCATTGAATAAATAGAACTGTTTATAGAAGCATTAATCTTGTAGTGCAATAAAAATGAGTCAACGCCATAGCAAAATGGAATTATCAGCACCTGACCACATCTGCAAAGTATTTCAAATACAGAGGAGGTCTCTAATCTGTTTGTTTTGTTAAACTTAGAGCATAGAATAAAAACATCCACTTCTGCATTTTCCTGATTGCATTTTTATTTCTTTACAAAAGGAGCATCAGTGAATGTGAGCAAAACAGTTCCACTCAGTAGGGCACATAGCTCAGAGCATTGCGTCCCATTTTCAGTGACCTGGAAAGCACAAAGGATGTTGTGCTGAAAAAAGGAAAAAAAAAAAAGAAAGAAAAAATTATAAAAAAGAAAAAAAACAGAGAGACAGAAAGACTTACCAGGATAGCTGTAGACAAATAGTACTTTCATTACCAACATAAATTTTAAACCCATCAGTTTCCTTGGAGAAAGCGATTATCAGGGAAATGGAAGCATGGCACTCTATCTCACCACGGTTTCATTTAGGAAATGTTGAGAAACAATGATAATGAATTTGAAAAGCAACATCTCTGTCACTGTCATAACAAAATAGAAATAAATAAAAGACAGAAAAGCCAGACATAGAAGAAAACGATGAGACAATGACTCTTAAAGGAGAATTCTTATCATGTAGGACACCACTGACTAAAGCACTATTTTATTTCATGGTCTTTCTTTGTGGAGTATTACACAACATAATGAGCCATTATTCCAGCTATGGAAAATCAATTGGAATTCCAGATAATTCCAGAATTGTCACACAGCAATTCAATACAACACAGCTACATTGAAATAATGAAGACAATAGGTCTAATTTTCATTCTGCTGCATACATGACCTTTTCCATAGTCACCCTGTAGCTAAAGAATACCTGTCACTACTTCCTCTTCTCTCCTATAAAATGACCATGTCACTCACCTGGCAAGCATTCAGTCTTCAGGGCATGACACAGGCACACAAAGGCGTTGTGCAGTGGGTATTTGAGGAATGAATGGGAAGGGAATTTTGGCAGCAATAATGTTGGGTAAGGTAGAGATAACACTACAGATGATGGAAAGATCACTGAGCAGGCACTGTATGGACATGATAAAAGCTTTGCTAACAGCGGTAGTGATTCATGTGCAGCTCCCACACGCCACAAAAGGTGGCAGGCAAAATTTAATGGAGCTTTCACATTGGGTATGGGACCGGTGCACAAGTGGAACTGCAGGACATGCAAAAGTGATGAATCAAATAGAAAAGGAAAAGCTATTTCTTCAGGAAAATGTCCTCCTGTCTTAGGCCCATGGTTATTATTTGTTACTGTCTGTGTTTAATGAGACTTCTTGTTGGTGGCCAATGGATAATTCTCAAGCACTGACAGCACAAGATTGACTCAGGACATTCTGTAGTGGAAAGTGAAGAGGTAAATTTCCAAAAGAGCGAGAGTCGCATTTGAGGATATAGTTTGTCTGCAAAATTTGCATCTGCAGTTTAATTATGCATAGAAATAGTCCTGCTTTAAACTACCAAATGGATAAAAAGTTTAATCATTTACCTGGAGAGAGAGATGCAAACTGAGCACACGTTTCAAAACTAAAAGCACATTTTTTTTCTTGCAAACTGGGAAGATAGCCTTGATCTGGCTCAAAATATTAATCAGTGACTACCACCTTCACCATAAGTTATTCTTAACATGCTAAATCTAAATATCTGTAGAATTCCGTATCCATTTCTTCTCGCATTATAGTCAACGTTTAGGTATAATGGTGCAGAAAAAAAGTAATCTGGTTGACACTGGCATCCTGCTTCTTCCATCTTTCTTCTAGTCTTACTTACAGCTGAGAGCTGGTCACCCTTGTTAAAATTAGAAGCGGGTAAAAAAACCAACAGTAAGATCGAAGCCTCAAAATAAATCAGTATGACACAATAGAGCTTGTAAGGACTGTGGTATTTTATTATGTGTAAACCTGCAATTAACCATGTTTGGCTTTAAAATTGGTGAGATGTATAACAGCATGACGGATATCTTCTTTAAAATTCCTCCCAGGAACACTATTCAGAAATAGGATCAACTTCATATTTGAAGTTGTTAGCAACTATTCTTGGGTTTCAGCTGGTGAAAACATGGCAAATCTATAAAAAGTTTTCCTTGTTAAATTTATCTTTAAATATGAAAAACCTCGGAATTATAATATAAAAAAAAAAATGACTATCACTGATACGAGGGACCTGTTTGTTCAGAGGAGTCCTACAAAAAATCCAAGACACAATCACATCAACTAGCTCCTCAATAAAGTGAAATGGCTTTAAAATCCTGTGAAAATCAGATACATTGGTTGAAAATGGTGCTGGAATGGTGACATCTAATGTGTTAAAAGGCTATCCGAAATAATACCTGGCAGTACGTAGGAATAATTTACTAATATACTGTGATGCGCTTGCAGGGAAAAAAAAAGAAAGAGGTAAAATAAAACTTACTTTAAGATGGTGATTTGTTGAATGAACACGTGCGTTCACAGAAAAAATTGTAATATTTTATTAGCATATTATGTAAAAATGTTGAAACTATAAAGATTTTCTCCAAGAGTCCAATGTCTGTACAAAAAATCATGTCATGATAGCAACCAAGATGAAAGCAGATAAATAAACCTTAGCACCAATACCCATATTTGTAATTATAAAATACAATAATAAATTATTATTATATTGCCACGTATATTTGAATTCTTAAATAACACAGATAAGATTGCAAAAGTGAAATATATCATAGTTAAATGTAGAGTAACATATGCAGCAAATTTTGTCAATAAATATGTATTTATCAACAATTTTGCCAAGATTTCTGACTGATTTTCTGCCAAGATTTTACACTCGATACAATCCAAACTCTGTTGTCTGTGTCATGAAATCACAAACAATTTGTAACCGGTAGAGGCCCACCCTCCACTCAGCTCTGCAGAACTACTGCATGAGAGTTTATTTGCACATTAAGATGGGTCAAATGACAGCAGAAATACTACAATACAGAGGAAAGCTGTAATTGAAAAACAGGGTTAGAAAAACAACATCCATACAGATTCAAAAGATCAAGCATTAGCTGATATTAAAGCATTCTACTGTCACTGTCCGTCAAACTCTCCAGATGACTTCTTGTCTGTCGAACTTCTCCAGTTGAAGTCACTTCAGAATCTAAGAACAAAAATTGTCTTCAGGAAAAGAATGGTTCTGTCTGGAAAAGTTTTGTTGTGTAGGGACAGAAGGAAAAACCTTCAACTTCCCTCTTTTCTAATTTTCTTCTGCTCCCCTCACTTTTCCTATACTGTTATATATATATTTTATATTCTTTACCCTTTTTTCTTCACTTTCACTCATTTATGAAGCTTATCTTTCTGTTTCTTCATCCTGCACACTTCACTGTTCATCTTGCTTTGCTCTTTCTCTTCCACAATTTCCCTTTTTCATTTCTTCCCGCCTTTTAACTGATTTTTGTAATTGCTTTAAAACTTAAGTCTCTGCTTCTGGAGGGAGCAATAATACCCCCAAGTCCTAGCAATTTGGTACTATCAAGTCTTCTGTGGTAGTTTTGCAGAAATGGCAAGGTCCCTTGGAAAATGCGCTGACTAAAGTTTAGATAGGCACCAATCCTGTGCTCAAACCTGTTACTATTCTCCTTTGTGACTTGGGGTAAATTATTGAGCTTTGTTTGTCTACTTTTAATTTGCCATCATATGGACATAGGTAATGGAAATTAAATCCTTCAGCCTTAATTTGCTTTTTGTTGTTGTTTGTTTGTTTTTTAAACCAGTTTGGCTAACCAGGTATAGACAAGAAATACGATGCTTACTGGTGAAATGTGTTATAGCTAGTGACTGCTGTCTCACATTCACCAGTGGCTGGTTGGTTGGTTGATTGGTTTGTTGTTTTGTTGGTTGTTGGATTGAATAGCGGCGGCTGAAACCCCTTGACCTGCTACTTTTATGTAAAGTGATGGTCTTGTTTTAGTTATCTGCACCTACTTTTTAGCTACCCATACCAAGAATCACATAATGTACTCTTGAGACCTAGCGGGTACCTTGAAGATGCCACAGGGTTGTTACGGGAAGTTGCACACAGTAGTATCAGGGCCCAAAAATGAGTTTCGGGGGCAGTCGTTCAGTATGTGCTTACAAGAACTGGGGGCACTGTGGGAGGGATCCCTCATGCAAGCTGTCCAGACTGTGTTGGCAGAGGGAAAGACAAACCAGGAGTGGTTATAAAGATGAATGCCCTTTGGAGTATGCTTCCCTGTCCTGCTGACTGGGCAGCTCTCAACATAGCCTGGAGTTGCCTCATGAGCAAGGCAGCATGAATAGTGAAGCAGTTTGGCCTCAAGGATCCTGCCAAGGATGATCTAGAAAACCACAGGATATCATGAGGTTTGTTGTGAATGAGTAGATAGTTCCTTAAAGCAGAAGTATCGTGAAGTCAGGAAAGGCAGTGCTGTAAATAAATACCTACAGTCAGCTAAACATCTCATGGCAGTTCAGTAAGATCATTACTGTGCAAGTTGATCTGAGCTATATTTTATAGTCACTGGAATAGGAGTGTGAGTTTTTGACTTAAGTAGGAAGAGGGCACCATGAATATATATCAACTCTGTGTCACTCTTTTTCTAGACTTTCTCTCCTTGGTTTTCTTCTTTTGTCCTCTGCCTTCAATTTTCTTGTATCCTTTCTTCAGTTTTTCTCATCTTCCTTTCTCTCCATCTGTTCTTTGAAAGATGTTGAAACAAATCTTAATATGTGCTAATGAGTATTCCTAAGTACATTTAAAATTTACTTAAGGAGGAGAAGAAAGAGAAAAAGTGAGCTGAGGAGAGGAGCATAGCTCAGTGTTGCTTCCAGGTTCAGTTCATTTCCATAGTCAGCTGTGGTAAGTCCTTTGGCATTTGTTGTTGTAGGAAGAAAAGGAGGGAGAAATGCAGATAGAGTTTATTTTCAATTTTTTGTTCATTAAGTAATGCTGAAATTCCACAGAACCTCTTTCAGGCTCCCAGCAGAGCTGTTTAGTCACTGCAATATTTTCCAAAACACAGTCATTACCTATATCTGAAGATTCATTTCCAAATTAAGAAAAAAAAAAGCCAGCAGTGCTTTTTTCCATGAATGAAGCTGAAAGCAGAGCAATACCAGTCATGTTCATTACATGCAGCTCTGCTGTTTTGACTCCCCCAAAATTCACAACACAATGTAAGAACCTCAGTCCCTTGTTCCAGGGGATGAGGCCCCATGAGGATGCGGCTCTGCTGCACCTGGCATTGGAAGATGGAGTTATCTGAGGAGAGCAAGAGAAGCCTGGTGTACACCTGCATGTTGCAGTATTTGTGCACGTCATGGGACTTACAGACTTTGTACCCGCATAATATGGATTTTGGGCTCCTGTAGCCCATGCTGGGAAAGGGAGGGGACACTGTGGGCCTCACAAGAAAGGCTCTTCCAAGGACCAGTGGCACCAGGAGAGGAAGGGTCACTGCACTGTTATTGCAGAAGGGAAATGGTAACATCAGTGCCATGAAAACTGCTGCTATCCTTGTTCATGCTTCAGTCCTCATCTCTTAACAGAGATAACACCTCTCTGGAGAGCTCTGAGGAGAAAGCCATTAGCGGTTAAGAGCTGTTCAGACACCATAATAGTGAAGGCCATATAAATAAATATAGCCCCAGCTCCTAATGAGAGGGAGACAGTGTGTTCGTGTGAATGAGGGAGGATGCCGAACTTCACCCCTTCCTCACCATTTGTTTTTCTCCTGCGTGAGGAGTCTTTCTTCATGGTATAACAGCATCTTCTACTTCACTGAACACCAAGATTCCAATTAATTCCCAGTGAAGGGACAGAAGAAAAAGGCTCGTTTCTAAAAGCTCCAATCAAGCTATATGACAACGTTTGAAAGAACCGAAATGCAGCAAAAGGGACAATTTACCCTCAGGGGAGGTTT
>NW_010421583.1:79836-88612 GCF_000710305.1 Buceros rhinoceros silvestris | reverse complement strand
GGCGGGGCTGGGGGCAGAGGAGCTTCGTAGCCTGGAGTTAGAGCAGAGCCGGCACAGAGACCTCCTCCTTCTGCCGGAGCTGCAGGATTCCTACGAGAACCTGACTGCTAAAGTCCTGGCCACCTACGTCTGGCTAGATCTGCACCTCGACTTCCAGTTTGCCCTGAAGGCTGATGATGATACCTTCGTACGCTTGGATGTGCTCGTGGAAGAGCTGAGAGCCAAGGAGCCACATCGCCTCTATTGGGGCTTCTTTTCCGGCCGCGGTCGAGTGAAATCTGGCGGCAAATGGAAAGAGAGCGCCTGGGTGCTCTGTGACTACTACCTACCATACGCTCTGGGCGGCGGTTACGTGATTTCTGCAGATCTGGTGCGCTATTTGCGTCTTAGCAGAGACTACCTGAACATGTGGCAGAGTGAAGATGTTTCGCTGGGGGTCTGGCTGGCTCCCATTGATGTGAAGAGAGTGCACGACCCTCGCTTTGACACCGAGTATAAGTCACGAGGTTGCAGCAATAAGTACATAGTAACTCACAAGCAGAGCATTGAGGACATGCTGGAAAAGCACCAGACCCTGGCTAAAGAAGGAAAGCTTTGTAAAGAGGAGGTCAAGCTCCGGCTTTCCTACATGTACGACTGGGGGGTGCCTCCTTCACAGTGTTGCCAAAGGAAGGATGGCATCCCGTGAAAGTCTGAGGAGAGAAAAGGTGGATTGCGGATGGACTCCGTGAGCTTGGTTACTGTTACTTGGGGAGAATCCCGGTAACTAGGGCTTAAAAATTACCCAAAAGATTTTGCACGATTCATTATGTCACAATCAATGAAACCCTGAAACTCCCAAGAGCTGCTGATGTGGCATGATGGAGAGATGTTGAAAAAAAAAAATGACAAGAAGCATGGAAAGGCTCATATGACAGGAGTGAAGGCAAAGAACAGGTTGCAAAATATGGATAGTACAGAAAATTCAGGGGAGATAACTTGAATGAGAAGTTGTTGGAAGATTTTTAACAGGTCCTAAGATTTATTTGCTAAAGAGGCCTTTATGCTGTCTGTAAGATTGTGAAACCAGCATCTGCTGTGTGTTTCTGGGCAAGGAGGAAGCGTCAGTTGGGCAAGGTGTGGAGGTTCTAACGGGGCCACAAATCCACAGCTGTTGCCAGTGGAGCGCGTGGCTGGTTATTGACACTCAAGGGGATGGTGTTACCGGGATGGTTGTGTTGGGGGGGAGAGGCAGTTCTTCAGCAAGTGAACTACAGGGATGGAACTGTTGGACCTCTTTGTGACTTGTCTGTAAGCTTTTGGGTGTTTTAAGGACATTGTGTACATAAATTGTCTGGGAGATACGGAGTGAGTCTGTTTAGAAAGGTGGGTATTTGGCAGCTATAGAACATATTATCTTATTTGGGGGGCAAACAGTTATTCTACAGAGCTGCCTTCAGATGTTAGGTGTAGGAGCTGCTCTTAGCTTATCCTCCAAACACGCTGCGTGTCAAGAAACGCTTCCCCTCCCAACAGTATATAATCTCACTGACTACTGCGAGGTCAGGCATGGTGGGTTTCAGGTTTCTGGTGTTGTGGATTATGCCTGTTAGCAGGATTCGATCAGTGGAGGCGATCGGGGTTCAGACAAGATTGCCCTAACATGGGTACTTCAGCTAAGAAAGGAGTGTGTCTCGTCAAGAGAAATAGGTTCCCCCATCACCCAAATTCCTGTTTGAGGAGGACCTTGTCTCTCTTTTCAGGGGCTCCACTGCAGTCTAAGGAGACTAATCCCCAACAGTCGCCTCTGCCTGAAGCTGGGCTGCGTGAATTCCCTCCTTCTCTCCAACAGCACCTTTTGGAGGAACTAAGCGTAATTCTACAGGCAGTCTAAGTTAATTGCTCAAGTGATATAGTAGTTAGTGATGTGGTAATTGCTCGAGTAAATGGCATCATGTCCCTCAGTCCTGTCTACACTGCAGGTCCCTCTGGTACAGGCAGAGCTGTCGGTGTCAGATGCAGTGGTGGACGGTGAACACAGACGTTACTGGCTGTGCTCACACAGTTTCACCATGTGATTTATCTCCCCTCCTTTAGGTACGTCCATAACTCAAACACTTTTGAGTGGCCGGTGCTCTGACACGCAGAAATCCTGTTTTTCCAGTGCTAGAACAGAGCTGCTGGCTCCCAGCAGCCTTCATCAGCTACAGATCTCACGGCATACGCAGAGTTTTTGCTTTTACTCCCGAAGGACGTTGTTAGTTACCAGTTTTACTGCTTCTTGCACACTGCACTTTCACACAACTTCCTTCCCTCCTCTCCCCAGGTCAGTGTCTGTTCCCACCTGCAGGGAGAGACAAATTGCAAAGAAAAAAAAAAAGGGTGCCACTATCTCTGTATTTTTGCATCTTAAATCAGCAAGTTCGTACTTCATACCAAAGGAACCCAGTATGAGGTGTTTTGTTATTCTTCTTTTGATTAAATTACTGAGGATTAAGAATTAAAGGATTTAATTAAGGATTAAAAAAAGTCTCTGTAAAGGATGAGAATTTTCTGTTTTGAAAATTTGAACAAGTCTTTGACTTCCTTCTAAAAGTGAAATTAAGATACTGAAAAAACTAAGTTATTTTAGCATGTGTCTGTTCTAGTGCACGCTTAGGTATTGGCAGATGTGCTTTTCAGCAACATTGACTGTTCCAAGCCAAGAACTTAACAAGATTACAGGAAGTTTAAATCGATTTTAGCATTCTCAAAAAAAACCTATTTGCCAGTTGGGGTTCACTAGTTTTATGTGTATATATGTGATTAAGTGCTTGTAATATGAGTATTTATTTATAATTATTGAAAATGTATTATGTTTAGGAAAAATAAGATCGTTAAATGTATTTGAAATTTGTTTAAGGAGGTGCTGTACCAGTGGAGTCGCGTTCCAAGCGGCGCTTGAACTTACTGGTGTGCAAGCCATTATTTGAAGTGCTGGGAGCTGAGCTGTGGATCCAGGCTGCTGCGTGTCTCCCGGGCTAGTGAGAATGTCCCGTTTTTCCCTTCCCATCACAACCGTGTTCGTGGAAGTTGTTTACATTGTCCACTGGGACTCTCCCTTCCCACAGCTCCCATCCCCACCCCTCCACCCCCAAAAAAGTACGTTTCATTGCTAGGAGAATGAGAAGTGGGGGAATGCCGGGTCTGACCCCATGGAGAACGTTGTGCCTACAAACATAGAATAGTTAAGGAATTCTCTGGCAATTCTCTGGTTTTTAAAGCAAATGGAATCATTTGGGAGAGCACAGATATCCCAGCTGTTGGGCGGAAGAACCCAGGAAAACATCAACTACTACAGGATTATCTTTTTCTGTTTTACTGGAAAGAATTTGGATGTGCAAGACCTGTAACTGCTCCTTTGAGTGAGCAAGAAACATTCCTGTATTGCGAGTCACTAAAGTTCTAAAACTTCTACTCCATCCCAAACTCATTTTTGAATTTTAAATTTGAGCCCGTTTTTTCTAAAATATAAAGCACATGTTGAACAACTCTAAAAGGAACAATTAAAAGCTCCTTCATGCCGTCTCAGGACTGAGATCCTGGCACCATCTCAGCACTCTCGTTTAGGGTGGTTTTATACTTGAAAACCTTGATTACAATCTCTGTTTCTTCTCAAAGCTGGGAGGAGGAATCTGACCTCAGCAGATTTCTCAGTGCCACTGAGAAATAAGCAGGTTTAGGTCTTTACAGCAGCTATCTTAGAGTGGGCAGTTTTGGTGTGGGAGTAGGTAAAAACAAAATTATCCAGGAACAGAATTACCTTCTGTTGTTTTGTAGCCATCCTTAGCAGCACAGGTTCTTGGGCTTTTTATGATTTTTAAATAGTGCTTCTGCTGCCTTCCGAGTTTTCTCTGCATAAATACTTTGCATTTTTAATATTATTGTTAGTATGGGGGAAGATTATCACCTTTTCTAGATACCGGTGTGTAATGCACTATAAATTAGGCGAATGTGTCACGTCCATGAGCTTCTGTTGGCAACCGTTCCATCCTCGGCTACTGTGAACTTTTTGTTATTATTTACATACGTATTTAAATTATATTTTAAAGCAGGCATTTAGCATTCTACCAGAGCTACAGCAGAGAAATGAATTGTTCGTGACGTGCCCTCTCTGTGATCCTATCTAGGACTTGATACTGAAATATTTAAAGCCAACAATATGGCATAAACTCAATTTTATTTTCCAGTGATTAAGTTATGTGCGACATGACTTAATTACTTTAGTGTGTAAAAATAAGTAGCTAAATCATTAATTGCCATACTAAACTACCAGCACCTCTTTAAAAACCCTCAAGCTTCAAGAATCCTCTAGTCAGTTCAAGATTTAAGAACCCTTAGAGTGTTCGCTCTCTTCCGAATGCCTGGCCTCGCTCACGTGGCATTCGCTCAAATGCAGCTGCTGTGTGTCGTGTTTCTGACAATGTTACATATTCTGTCATTGAAACCCCCCGTTTTTGAGCTGAGATGTATTAAACACTAATGTTTTGGGGGCCAAGCGGGTGGCTTTGCTGATTCGTTTAAAAGCCAGTGAAAGGTGATGTAGAGTTGATTTTCTGTCCAGCTCAGCTCCAGCATCAGGGTCAAAACACGGTCTGGGCTTTGCTGCATGCTGGACAAATCATCACCACCTTCACTGCTGTTTGCTTTATCTGGAGCACGCTGCCTGCCGGACTCGGAGCTGTCGCTACCTGTGCGAGATGAGCTTTTACCCCGGATCCAGAGCTGCTTCACACCAGTCCCTCATTTAACACAGACTGGTTAGGTCATGTCTCCTAAGGCTGGGGAGCACTCAGTCTGTTACCGGTAGCCTGTCTGGCACTGAAGGATCCGAGGAAGTGTGTCTTCATGGAACTGAAGGAGCATGGGGAACTGTGCTGGGTACGGTTTAAACAGCTGAATGAAACTGCACGTTTTGTGTGACCGCGTACCGCAGCGGTTTGGGGTGGGCTGGGGCACACTGTTTGTTCGCTCAGCTTTTATAAACGGCTGGAAACCTGAAGCTATCCGTGGTGATGAAAACTCTTGGTAGTTGCCTACGTACATTGTACATGTATTTACATCCTTTCCTGTCAGCCTTTATTGCCCAAAGGATCTGTGTGCCGTGATTTTTAATAAAAGACTTTTGCTGTATAGGTGAAAGTCTGTTCTCTGTACAAAAAGAGACAAAAGTGGTTAATTTTGTTTTATTATGCCACAGAGGCTTGGCTCAGCCTTCATAATGACTGATCAATGTACCAGCAGCCTGGGGCAGCCGGTGGCCTTGAGGGAATGCTGCTGGGTCACACATCTCTGCATGGACCGGTTCATCCTGACCTTACCCTGGCAGCAGTACAGGCGTCTGTTTTCAACTGGCACACAGGCAGAAAAAGGGTTTCTCTGCCTAAAAAAGTGTATTGGTTCTGCTCTTAGCTAAGAGGTGTTTTAAGCAGTGAGACATCAATAAATACCATTGGCCCTTGTCCTCTTGTGTTAAGAAAACCCAAATACCAGCAACATCGTGACAAAGAACTGAAAATATTTCCGGTGTAATGTTTGTTCAAGTCATTTCAGCACAGGTTAACCAGCACTCGCTGCTGAGGAAGCGGGCAGCCCAGGCTCTCCAAAACCAGCGTGTTCTTGCTGCTGCCTCTGCCCATGCCTTGGAAGCTCATCTTGGGCTCTGGCCCAGAGAAACGCTCCAGGTTTTAGCTAAACACGCCATCCGTTTGAACCCAGCAGGACTGAGGGAGACCAAGTTGCTGCTTTTGATCTGACATGTCCTGGGTCTCGCTGGCAGTTCTCCAGTTACCGCTGAAGACTTTTCTTGGAGGTGTTTGTAATAAAGTACACTCTGAGCAGAAAACCTGCAGCAATTTTCCCTTTCAACACCACGATTTCCAAGTACCCCTGTCCCAGCTGAGACACAGGAAGCTCTGGCAGGTTTGATACATTGCTGGAGCTATTGATCCGTTCCCAAGTGGGGAGCAACAGCTACCCTGCTTCTCACCCAGCCCACAGTGAGCACTTACCGCCTCTGCTCAGTGATAGGTGTATTAAAAACTCCAAGGTCTGACACAGATCTGTTATAACTAGAGTTATGATTGCAGCACGATGGGTTTGCTGCATTATTTGCTCTACTTAGGACCTGTCCACCCTCTATCTTTAAACTATTGTCCCAATTTAAACTGTGTCCCAGTTCCCGCCCCATACAGCCAGCTTTCATTGCTCAAAGCTTTCTTCGAAGTCAGTCATCCATCCCCCAAAAAAACTGGTTCAGAAGTTATTCCAAGGCCAAGCAATCTCAACAAAGCACAAGTCTAAAACCTTGACTCTAAGAGGAGTTACTCTGCTGTTAGATGATTTAGTTCCAACACAAACAGTCAAATTGCTGTTGAAGGGAGAAGACTGACAGGTGCTGCCAGTCCAGGGGGCTAATGCCAAACAGGCTGCACAGGTCATCAACCCGAGGAGACACGCTCAGAGTTCTGCCAGGAACCAAGGAAGCTGTCTAAAAGTGAGTGACGAAGGTAACCGTCAGCCGTTAGGTCTGAGATGAGCCCTCAGATGGCTTCTATCAGTGCTGGGGTTGCTAACCCCAAAGCAGGGTCTTACAGAGTAGAAGAGGAGCAAAGCGGGGCTCAGTCGGCCACATCAGCTGAAGGCTTGCAGGGAACACGCCACACCAGAGGGTCAGTATAAGGTTTCAGAGAAGTGTGAAAGCTGGTTTCTTTCTTCCATAACAGAGGACACCAGAACAGACAGGGAACGCGTAACCTCTCCTCAAAATCCAACCCCACCTGCCCTGCTGCCCCGTTCTGGTGCAGGGAACACGCCACACCAGAGGGTCAGTATAAGGTTTCAGAGAAGTGTGAAAGCTGGTTTCTTTCTTCCATAACAGAGCACACCAGAACAGACAGGGAACGTGTAACCTCTCCTCAAAATCCAACCCCACCCGCCCTGCCACAGCCCAGCTGCTGTTGCTGGAGCTCTGCTCGAAGCCCCCTGCCCCAGAGCCGCAGCAAACCTTCCTGCTCACTTGCCCACCTCACCTTTAGCCAGGAAGCTTGAGAAGAAAAGCCATTTATCTAGCATGACCTCCACAGGTTGACATCCATCATCACAGCCCAAAGGCTCCACACCAAGAAATCCTCCCTGAGCTGTTCTTGGTACTTTTATAAGGACCGGTTGGTTCTCACCTCGTTACTGACCTGGGAAGCCACAAACCACCTGCAGAGGAGGGGTGTGCCCACCTGGTTTAAAGGGACGTCCCCACGCAGTATTGCCCACCTCTTTGCCCCAGTGCAATTAAAATGTGTATTCCCTTTTTAAAAAAAAATGCATTTTCATCCAAATTAAAATCTTTCCCATACACAGAGTGAACTCACTTCTTTTTGTATCTTTACTATGAGGATTGAAAATAAGACTTTTCTGTCTTTTTTTTCCCCCCATAAATCATTCAGATAACTCCCAGATCGGTTCCTGGAGAGGACCTTTGGAGCAAGGCGCTAGGTTTGGAGCTCTCCCTCTTCCCGGTGGGTTGCCCTGTACAGTTCAGGCACTAGATGTCACTAACCGCCTTTAAGAGCACACAGTTTGGTTGGAAAACGACTCCAAGCAGGACCCTCAGCCCAGCTCTGCTCTCCTTACCGCAGGCTCCAAGGGATGACGGGGGAGAAAAGGAAAGAAGTTTTCCAATGCAGAAATGGAATTTTGAAGGAGTTATTGAGGATGGAGCCAACGCTCTGTTCCGTGTAATTAATGGTTGATCATGCGCAGCCAGATTTTAAAGACAAACCTTTGTTGAAGCCCCCCAAATTAGAAGGAGCAAATTAACCGAAGGTGGTGAGCCAGGTTGTGGTCAGTGCGATAGTGAAGACAGTGATGGTTAGACACCGCTGGGAGCTACGATGGCTTGGGGTATGGGGAGATGCGAACCGTGCCTGTAAGGGGAAAAAACGAGCTGCGGTTCGCCAAGGTCCTTGGATGACTTCTCCTTGTCTGTGTATGTTTGTGGTTAAACTGGCCAAAACTTCTACATCAAAAGAGTTTGTTGTTGTTTGAGGGAGGGTCGGCAGGTGGAAGAGAAATAGTTTTTCAATGAGGTGGGCATTTTTTGTAGAACGAGTCAAAACAAACCAAGAGCCCCAGTCCCTGTTCTCCCCCCTCTTTCAATCAAGTTTCATTAGCTGAAAATACAGTTGAGTTGAGTTGTCAAACTGAGTTTTCTCAAGGGAAACTTTCCCCCAAAATATTCAGATAATTCAGTTCCAAAAAATTATGCCTCCTTGAACTTCTGGCTTGATTAAAGAATTTGTGGAAATAAAACCCATCAACAATTATCAGCACAACTGATCAAATCTAGGAGCGTCTCAGGTGAGCCTTCCCTGGGATGGGGAACTAATTACTCACTGTCTTTAATGAAAACACTCATCTGGCCTTTGATGCTGAAATTGAGGGAGTGTCAAGAGGATTTTTTAAAAGCAGGGTTAGGGAATGAGTGATCAATACTTGTGTTATTGCAGGGGAAATACATGTTTGTCCTTGGTCAGATTCCATAGCCCTTATTGATTCTGAGGAGCACCCGCGCAGTAAAACAATTCCCCCGCGAGTTCGGCAGTGCTTCCCCGAGCAGCTCAGAGACCAGCCACTGTCTGCGGACCTGCCCGTACTGCTGCTCAGGGATGGGCACGCCGGAGCACGCCAGGCAACGCGGAGCTGTGGTGGGTTCCACATCCGTGTCCCAGCGTGGCTCTAGCCCTGCCTGGGGTCCTGGCCA
>NW_010421583.1:54246-79764 GCF_000710305.1 Buceros rhinoceros silvestris | reverse complement strand
GGGGGTTTCCTCATCCGTGCCCCAGCAGGGCTCTAGCCCTGCCTGGGGTCCTGGCCACGCAGGCTGCCGTCCGGGAATGCTTGTTGGTGCCTTCGGGGGTACGTGGTGGTACAACTCCAGCCTCGACCCAGCGCCGATGTCAAGCTGTCACAGCCTTATGGTTTCATACCCAGGTCACAAACATTGCATACAATCCAAACTTCTGCCATACTTTCCACAGCCTCTCCTCTTTTTTTTTTTTTTATTATTGGTTTCAATGAAAACATGGAAAAAATGTGGAAAAATCTAGACGCTGATTCATCTTTTGATGAAAACTCACAAACCCACAAGCCCACACACCCACCCCCCTCTGCTCGCTGTTTGCTGATCGCGCTGGCCCTGATTTCTGGAGATGCCAAGGCGATTTCTGGAGCCTGCCCAGCACAGCAGCGTGCTGCAGCAAGTTGGCAGGAAGGCGAAAAGATGTCAAGTCTGTTAAGGCCACAAGCCCCACCTTCTGGTGGTCCATGCCATTCCCCGCTTGGCTTGACAGCCAGGATCCAGGGACTGCGAGTCCTGTCACAGCATCTGCCTGTGTCCGGGCAGCAGGCTGAGGGGTTGGGCAAGTGGAGAAGTCGCACACAAAGAGCCTCTGGTGCGAAGTGCGCCCTACGTAAGCAGCAGAGGGGACTGGAACGTGAGTAACACTCTCTTTTTCAGAGAAAGGAAAACGTGGATGTTGTTGCCAGCGATCAGTTGATTTGGGATGGTGCCAAATGGCTCCACTTGGCTCTGAAGCATCATAGCACAAGATGCTGCAAAAACATTTATCCAGAGCAGATCCCAGCCATGAGAGTTACAAATATTTACTTAATATATTTATTTTAGGGAAGGACTCACGCCAGAGATAGTAGATCTTGATTGCAAACATACCAGCAACTGAGGTGCTAAGAGCTGGGGGTTTGGGTCTTATCTTGTCTCATGTATTTGTCTTTCTTTCCATGCCTTGACCTCAGTAAAACAAGTGATGGGCACGCTGGAGACCCACCCCTCGACAAGCGCTGTGCTGAGCTCCGGCCTCCATCTATGGCTCTGCTAAGCTCAAGGAGGCCAGGAGCTAACCCAGGCTCGGAGTGATTCCGGTATCTGTTGTAGTTCCTGAGATGTTTACACGCTGCACACTGGTGTGTGCCGTTTCCTCAGCTCTCGGCCCTAGTTTGCAGCCAGGCTCTCACAGCCTCTCGCAAGTGGCTTCTGTATGAACGCTACACCGTGTCCCTTCTGAAAAGAAGTCTTGCTGAGTTTGGCTGCAAAGAACTTTAGGGGACTCTTCAGCCAAGCACAAGAATTTAGAAAAGTTATTCTGGCTTTCTTTACCATTCCTGAGCCCTGATTTCACAGGGGAAATAAGATCTTACCGGTGAGTAAGATTTTTGGTGGGGTTTTATCTCTCTCCTCTGACTTGCCTTCTAGCATACTATTCTGCAAAGTTGCTCGGGGCGGTGGGTCATTGGCTGCTGCCTCTCGCCCTCTGGCAGAGAGCAATGAGGGGCTCACCATGGCAGCAGGAGGCTGTAGAGGGCAGAGAGTTACTGGCGGTGCACTGGAGAGGACAGCCTGCTCTCCCCACCGCCCAATTTAACCTCCCGGTTAGCCGGCTCCTCAGCCACATGCTGGAGGATGCAGTTGCCTCTGGGACCCTCCCTTCCCTGGAAGTGCAAAGTAACATCTACTCTGGAGCGCTGGTGCTGGACACTGGTTGATGCAGCCTGCAAGGCTGGTCGCTTTTTCGTTATAAACAAGAACTGACCAATTAATCGCAGCCAGGACTCCTGGAACCCACCGCTGGATTAGTCTGAAGCCATGGGCAGGTCTGTCAAACCACAGTCTGCAACACCTTGAGTTCTTAGTGTGCTGGGTGTCCATTATTCCAACATCAGTCAGGGGAAACAGTTCTTCAAATGAAACGAATAACTACTCGGTGCCTCAGTTTCCCCCTCAGTAACTGATGATTCCGTCACCTCTTCTCAGGGCACTGTGAGGCAAAACCATCAAAGGCCTTTGGGGTCCAGGGATGGCTGAACTTAGGGAAGTGCCTGATTATCTTATGCTCTGTAAAAGTCCAATCTGGCTCCTGAAAAGCCTCATCAAAGCAAAACCCATAGCTGGAAGGTTTATGAGGACAGGGAGAGGGGTAAGAAAACAATAACCAAGATCTAATTTCTTAGGAGTAGCAGATAGTCCCGGGAGGATATAATTGAAGTCTCTAATAGCTGCAGATAAGATCAGACCGAGTTACTATTTTCAGCCAGTCTCAGACATCGGGACTGGAGTCACCGAAATAAATTCTAAAACCCAAGACAAATGAACTGCGGTGATCAAGAGGCTGCAGTGTCCTGGAGAGCGAGAGACAGCAAGAAATACAGAAACATTGCAACTGGGTGGAATCAGCCACCGGGCAGCGATGTCCTGCCCCAACTGTCCCACGCGCTGGGGTCACTAAGAGCCAGACGCTTCCTTGGGGAGAGACCGAGATGAAAAGGAGGAGTCTGAAGGGGTAAAATTGACTTGATTTTAATCCCAGCTGCGACATGAGGAACTTCCTCCTCATCACAGTGCACCAGCACCAGCCCTCTGCTCCGCTTGCTTTTGGAAGAGAGACCCAGAGCCACGCTTAAGCCCAGGGAGCTGCTCTGGGGTGGTGGGTAGGAGCCTGGAGAAGTGGGCAATGCCCAAGCGAAGTCAGGGTGTCCCAGCTGGGGACAGATCGTCGGGCAGTGGTTCCGATGAGCTATACTGGTAACTTCACCAGGGCAAAGAATGGTGAGCCTCGCAGAGGAACACTTTGCACGATCACAGCACAGTGAGGATGGGACTGGGAGTGGGGGACAATTTTGTTTGTTGGGCTGGGAGGAGGTGTTTACCCTGGGACGAGAGAGGAAGGCGTGTGGCTGAAGACCTCAGAAGCCCACTTCCTCCGTCCTGAGCTGTGCCATTCCTACGCAGCACTCCCCACCTGCGGGTCATGCAAAGAGACCGTGCCCTGGTTTGAGAATTCCTTCTTCTACTTGTTTGGGGGTTGATCACCCATCGTGGTGGTTTAACCTGCCAACAGGCTCAGAAATCCTTGCCTGAGGACCCCAGACACGTGGGGCATGCCCCAGCTGCCTCCTTCCAGAGACACGGTACTGACCCAAGGAATGCGGCCAAGGGCCCAGAGGGCTGGGCTTGGTTAGCCTGGGAAAGAGGACCTAGGGAGGGGGGATAACGGCAAGCTTGTCAGCAGCTGGCAAGAAGACGGATCCAGGCTCTTCACAGCGTGGCAGGAGGACGGGAGACAGTGGGCATGTTGGAATAAGAGAGGTTCAAACTGGACTCAGCCAGGTTTTTTTCACCATGTGAAGAGTCAGTTATTGGAACGGTTTCTTCAGAGAGGTTGTGCATCTCCAGCTATGGAGGTTTTCAAAATCCAACTGGATAAAGCCCTGAGTGACCTGGTCTGCCCCCAAAGCTGACCCTGCTTTGAGCAGCTGGTTGGATTATAGACCTCCAGAGGTCTTTCCCAATGTTAATTATCCTGGGATTGACAGCAAGTCTGCCTCCACTCATCCCTGGCATGCCCAGAGATCAGCCTTAGCCAGAGCACATGACAAATGAGAGGTTACATCAGCAGGCAGGGGAATGCTTGGGAAACGTCCCATCGCTTGCCTTGCATCAGTTCCACATCGGCTCGTGCAGAGAGCACCCCACCCAGTCCATGTGGATCTGTTCACTCCCTACCTCTGACAGCTTGTTTATTCAAAAGCATTTGGCTCTCAATGCCTTCCAGATGAAATAAGAGATCAAAGGCCCTAATTCCCTTTCCTCCCACTGCATTCCCCTTCCACGTTCAGGCCAAGGTTCATATTGACCAGGGACTGCTTCACAGCCCGGGAAGTGCAGTCTAGAAGAACCCCTGGCGAAAGAACAGGCACAAGGCAGAGGCAGGTTGGAAGTGGCTGCAGAATTGTAAGAGACTGAGTTAGCAACAGCTGGGAGGGGGATTGTTGAGAGTCAAGGAAAAGGACACGTTCAGAGATACTGCTGAACAGGTACAGCGCTAGTTGGAAGGTCCTGTCCTTGCAGATGAGATTAGACGTGCTAGTGCAGGAGCTGGAGGGAGCTACTTTCATTTAGCTCAGATGCTACTTGGGGCTCCCATTACCAGAGAACTTCCCAGGCTCGACCCATCCTCACACTGCCTCTCCTACCCAGCTTAGAGCTGTGCAGTAATTGAGAGGGGATCAGAGGCACCGGGAGACCAAGGTGATGACTATACATCATCCCTCAGATCCCAGCTCAGTCTCCTACTCTACCAGCTTGTCACAAGCTGCCTGTCTCGGGAAGACATCGTAACCATTGGCGTGATGCTGCTCAAGCGAATCAGCTCAGGCTGCCAGCCCCAAAAGTTAACAGACCCCAAGGAACTTGCTCAGGTTGGGAGGAAAAACCAACGAACTGAGCTGTTTTCACCGTCCTCCCCAGCCCCCACGATGCTGTGACATCTCTCCGGCTGCGCGGCAGCAGCACGGAGCTTTTGCGGTGTCTCCGTGCCCCCATTCCTGGAATTGTTCGGAATGCACTCACTCTTCTCCTGGCTGAAGGCAACCTGTGATCCAGTGGGTTCTTTCTAAGCAAACACGCAGCCTCTTCCATGTAATCAGTCTGTTTATGTCACAGCTTCCCCTTTCACGGGAGGCCTGTGGCTTTCCAGTGCTTTTCAGGCACCAAACACTAATTTCACTTGGCTTTTGTCAGTGAAATGGGCTGGAACAGAGAGGCATAAACAGCTGCATCAGTAACGCTGCTGTTTATTTAAAAGGCAGTTAGGATTTTTTTTTTTTTTTTTTTTAATCCCTGCACCACAGTTTAAAATTAAAACCTGGGCCCAGCGCTAGCAAGGCAGGAGCACCCCCCGCCCCCCCTTTCTTTTTTTTTTTTTTTTTTTTTTTTTTTTTTTTTAACTCCTGAAATCCAGCATCTTTCTGCAGCTGTTGGTTCCCTCTCTGGCTTTACAGAGCAAGAACTGAAGGTGGAGAAAACCAAAGAATTGAAGGTAGAAATGGGATAAAATTATCGCTCAGTGATCACTGATCACCTGGAGTGGATCCTGCAGACACCAGTCCTGCATTTCAGTGGCAGCATGTGTTTAACAAGGAGGACACACATCCGTGTCCGGAGGGTGACGTTAGGTACCCAGATTAGAGGGAAGGAACTCTGAGGGATTTTCCTTTTTCCCCTCTTTTTTTCCTGGGCAAATCTAGAACAAACTGGTGAAACAAGCTTGGGCAAACAACATTTCGATGTAGCTGCATTGGGCAACAGTCACAAAGTGATGGTAGCACAGGTTTGGGACTAGAGCCCGCAAGAGCACAGTCAGGAACGCCCCTGGGTTCACAGTCTAAACGGGAGAAACTGTTTTAATATTATTGCGCTTTTCCCTTGAACATTTAGTGACTGCAGCGACTGTCTTTCACAGCTTTCTTCTTCTCACTTCCACAAAGCAGGGGGAATCACAAAATAAATGCCTGTGTCTGGAGGCTTGTACAGGTGCTGAAGGGACAAGACTTCTGCTGGGTGAAAGGATTCTAGTTCAGCTCTGGTGCCGTCTCATTTCTCACCTCTGCTGCTCGCAAGCAAGAGTCCACCAACTGCCATTTGCTACAACGCCTGTTACCATCCGCTTATGTGGTGGGTTAGGGCTGTCGGCTCTGTTTTACCTTGGCTGCCTAAGTTAACGTTACCTCTGCCCAGCCCCAAACCAGCTCTGGAGATCCGTGTGTTAACCGCTGCAGCATCGCACTGTGAACACCTCCCCTTTCTGAAGCTCTCAGATTGACACAGAACATTTTCTTGTCCTTGGGAAATGTTGGAAAGAAAACAGTGTTGTCGATAACTGTGAATTGCACTAATTGGGATATTTAATACTCGGTAGCAATTGCACTGGTGCTGAAACCATCATACCCTGGCTATAAAAGACTCTAGTGTCAGAAATACAGTAGAGTTTTTGATGCCAGCTGCTGTTCTGGGTTATGGCTCCAGTCTGGCTGCATTGCTCGGTGAAATATGTTATTAGAAAATTAAACCAACAAAGACAACATTACAGCAATGCTCAGGCTGAGCCCAACCCACAGAGGGCTGGGATGTTCTTCAGAGCGGGGCATTGCAGCCCAGGTCAGCCCAATGGCGTGTGCTGGGTCTAATTCTGTGATGGAGCTGGGGAGCTCGCTCTGCTCCCTGCAGGACTGAGCCCCCCCAGGCACCACAACCCCCCACAAGCTTGCTGACCACCGCTGGTAAAGCGACCATCGCTCTTTCTCTCAGGGGATTGAGAGGCTCGTGTCCTGCTGCTCAGGGCACAGGCTACCAAGGGAGATGCCATTTGCTTTCTCCGCTCTGTCCCTTTTCCCAGCAGCATGCTGAGACGTGGTACTCTGTAGCAAAGCTCTTTCTGCATGTAGGGCTGGAGGGGCCCCTTGCAAGACTGCTGGCAGAATCCACTGCTTAGAGCCCGTTCAGGACAGGGCAGCTTTGCCAAGGCCGCCAGCAAGCAAAGAAACATTTGCTCTTTGCAGGCTGGACTGAACCCACTCACTCCTTTCCCAACGGCTGCCCAGAGCTGCTGTACTGGCCCATCATGGATCTGAACTCACTGCTTACTGGTAGAAAAGACATGGTGGTCCGTTGGATTGTGAGCCCCTTGATCGAACGCATGCTGTGCTCACTGCACTCACTGCAGCTGGCACAGGGGGCTTTCTGAGCTGAGCAAAAGGCTGCTGGGGATGCAGGAAACGTCATCATCAGGAGTGAAAGAAGAGAAATTTTGTCACTCCGTATGCTGGACAAAACCTGGTTTTGCAAGCACAGGAGAGCTCAGTCCAGGGGGATATCTTTGAGAAGAAGTAGTTTGTTAACAAAGAGAATAGATCAGTATTTGATTTAGTATTTCCTCTGCCAAAAAGCAGAAGTGATTGATCCGCTTTGCACTCCAACTGATTTTTTGAGAAACTCCACTGTGTTAAACTAATTGATTTCCTTTTTTTTCCTTTTGCAAGTGTCCGTACTTGCAAGAGCTGTAGAACAACAGAGCATGAAAAAGCATCATCTTGCAGTCATCAGACCTAGTATGCTTTTTGCCCTCTCAAAATCTACAGTGCAGCTCAGCCAAACCTTCTGCAGTGGAGGATTCAGAGGCCAAGCCAGAGAACCTTCCAGCAGTAACCTAAACCCCTTCCAATGGGGTTTATGGGTGAGACAATGACAGGCGATGTCCTCTGTCTGGTGTGGCACTGCTGGCGGGCGCCGTGGTAACGCTCTGATTTATACGCTCATTTCCTACTCCCATCTGTGGTTTTGCATCCCCAGCTCCGCAGCAGCATGCTCTGCACAGGGACATCAGCTCACAGAGGAAGGGCAGAATAACACTGAGGTGTCCACGCTGGTTTTTCAGAGCTCACCGAAAAAACCCCAAAGCCACAACAAAACACACAACTCGAGAACAACCCCTTTTTCTGTGTTGTTGCAGTTGCCAGTCAAGAGGGGACAAGACGACATCTCCCCAACCACAGCAGAGCAGTGGAAGCCCATGGCTGTAGAGGAAGAGCTCCCAGAGTATAAAGTGTTCGGCTCCTTCTTGTTAGAATTCATCTCGGCAGTGAGCGCCGAAATAAACCCATCTCATTTGAAAAGAGAAGAGAAAGAAGAAGGTAGAGGACAGCAATGTGAGCGCAGAATGAGCAGGCCATGCTGGGGCAAGAGGACCCCGTAAAATCCCCCAGGAGGCTTCCCGTGCCGGCAGTAGTGCGCACTTCTCGCATAGGAGGGCACTAGTGTGTTTTTAATTGGGAGCAGGTTTACTCTCCGTTCCAGCTCATCTGCAGATGCAATGGGATAAAAAATACAGAGGTTTAAATCTGGCCACGGTACAAAAATTCTGTTTGCAAAGACATCCCTTAATGACCCCCCACCAGGTACGGCAGAAAGGCTTCTCAGAAAGGAAGGATCGTGATTGAACACCAAGGAGAGCTAAATGGGATTCTGATTTCAGCCTCTGCCATGTGTACCTGAGTCAGACTTGCCCAGTCAGTGGGGTCATTTCAGAATCCACACCAAAGCTGTTGAGAACAGGGAGTGGGTCATTGTCCTAAGCAGAAATTGGCCAAAAAACATGCTCCTCTTGGCAGAGAGCCAGATAGATTCTGAGGATGGTTTCAGGGTTCGGGGTTGTGTTCAGATCTGGCTCAGAGTCCAAGTCCAGCAGTGCTGAAATCTTACAGGCTTCGTGTCGAAGGAGAATTTCTGGCTGCCCATGACCAAGGGCGAAACCTCCAGATCTGCTGTGTTTCTCCCCCGTCAGCATCGCTGTAGCAGAGTGATTTCCCAGGACTAGTCTCGACAGTGGCTGCAAAGAGGTTAACTAAGCACAGATGGAGGCGAATGTATGTATCTCTCCACATACCCTTGCTGAGACAATCCGGATTACTGTTCCTGTGTAAATAAAGCACAGTGAGCGTGGGTGGTCAGCTCCCGTCCGATCTGCTGCACAGCATCAGTTTCCTGGCCGGGAAAACCTCTAGCCACGTTGGCCCAAGGTGAGAACCGTGAAGTGCGCACCGTCAACTGCCGCCCCACACTCCCACTGCCCACAGACACAAAGGGATTGTCTTTCATTCATTGTCACGGTGCGCACCGTCAACTGCCGCCCCACACTCCCGCTGCCCACAGACACGAAGGGATTGTCTTTCATTCATTGTCACCTGCTTCTGAAAGGCCTGAGCCGATGGAATCGATAATCAATGAGACTGAGCATCCGTTCATTGATCCAAAGGCCAGCAATGGAAGGTGGCACCTGATGAACACAGCTTAGGGTTGGGTCTGAGAGAGCTGGTGCAGAAGGAAGGGCTGTATGAGGAATGACTGTAAATAGCCTTGTTTCGTGCCACGAATTCCTTTAGCTTGGTCACTCTTCTCCTATTTTCTATTATTACTGTGGCCAGAGGTGTTGGGACAGAAAGCCAACAGTCTCTTCCCATCCAAAATCTGCAAACTAAGGTGGGATAAAAGCAACACACAGCTACAGAAAAGAAAAACCAATCGAACAGCACAAGAGTCTTGGTCAGCGTGCCAAGAAGGCAGCCGAGCACACCGCATCCCTAAACCGCAGCTGAGGTTTAAGCTCCGTGGGGGTTTGGTGGAGGATTGGAAGGAGCCAGCAAAGCTTTGCTTTCTTCAGCAGCGCTTGAGCTCCTTGATTTCCAACAAATGCACAAACCTTCAGGCCACTTAAAACCAGCAGCCCAGAAATTCTTAACACGCCGCATCAAGCTGGGCAGAAAGCTCCCCCCCGAAAGAGGCGTCTGCCCAGCAGAGGATCTGTGAGCAGGAAAGGTGGGCTTTGATCCCAATCTGCTCTGAAGGGGTAGCAGCCAGCCAGCGCTGTGGGCTGTCTGAGGGCGCGGGTGCAGCAAGGGCGGTTCGAAGCACACGCTGCCCCATCACACCCAGCTGGAGTTCGGTCAGAGGAGCCGCATCTGCTCTCTGGCTGATGGTAACGGTTCTCTCAAAACCAAACGATCTCAGCACCCCACAATACGATATAAAACTACCTGCACTTAAAAAAAAAGTCATCTAGGAGACTATAAATAACACGTTGCCTGGTAAATCAAAGCCTAAGAGAGAAATCTTTTTACCTCCTACAGACATTCAGCCCCTTGGATTGAAAAAAGATTAGTCTGTCAGGGATGTAGAATGTAAAAAAACCCATAGTGTAGCCAGGATACAAAACCCAGCACCTGAGTTCAAGGTAATTTCTCTCCTTGCGTAACTCCTCAGCACCTTCGCTTTCCACCAGACCCTTGGCTCTCCCCAGCTACTCCCATTTATTTTTCATCTGTTTAAAAAAGCCACCAAATCTGTTAGGCGCTGCCCTTAGCCCCGAGCTTCTCCAATGTTCTCTTGCTCCAGAGGCTAACGCATCCATCACTTCAAACAGCTCTTACTGGCAACTCAGAGAGCTGAAGAGGTGCAGATGGTGGGGTAGGTGCTCGTCTCCTGCAGCGTTTGCACCTTTTATAAACGTGTTTCGCTGCTACCAGGGAGTTCATCGCCCTGTGTTCCTTCTCTTTGCATCCCAAACTCCCCCAAGCGCGAGGACGATCACACAGATGTTACACAGGGTGGCGCAGGGTGGGGGACGACCCTCTAGATCATGTATCGTGTCCCTCGGGTTAGTTTCCGTCTCTCTTGTACTACACCTATTCACCTTGGATGATATTTGAGCCATGCTCAGGACCCCGCAGTGTTCGCTGCAGAGCAATGTGCTTAAAACTGCTGCTTTGACTGCTAGATCTTGGTGTCCTGGGCGGTGTGCTGAGTTGTTTTCTGCCATCTGGTGTCCAGAGACTAAAGTCAGACGTTGCCACTAATCAGAGTCTTCCAGCTGGTCACCAGCCTCAGGATGTTTGTCTTACCCAGTTCTGTAGCCAAGAACCAAGGAGCTCTCCTCATCACCAAAATTCAGGACTATTACCAAGGGAAATACCATCTGTGTGCTATCACGGGGGTTGAGTTAGACCTGACGCATCTGGAAAGAGCTGTGCTTGGCGTTTGGGAAGCTTCTTATCCCATCAAAGATCTCAAAGTGCTTTGATAACATTAATCAAGCCTCATTAAGCTCACAAGCACATCTGTAAGACAAGTAAGGATTTCTTCTGCCGCAGTTACAGAAGAACACATTGAGGCATTGGGAGACAAAGCG
Source organism: Buceros rhinoceros silvestris (assembly GCF_000710305.1). NCBI lineage: Eukaryota > Metazoa > Chordata > Aves > Bucerotiformes > Bucerotidae > Buceros > Buceros rhinoceros. The sequence continues at coordinate 68,990 of NW_010421583.1, read as the reverse complement.
ACTTGCCCTGAGAAGAGCTGCTGAGCCTTCTGGTATGAGCTTGAATGTTGTGATGTATTATTAATGCAACATCACTCTTCTGGGCTCTCAAGTCTTACTTTTTGCAGGGTTATAGTAGGCTGTGAGGCAAGTCCACTGTGAGGCCAGGAGAACACAGGAGGAACCTCGACTGGGATTTCCCTATTTAAAGTAAATTCATTCTAATCTCGTTACAAATGAGACTCAAAATAAGCATTTTAACATGTAGCAAGTTGCACTCTCTCCAGCATCCTCCAATCTCCACTGCCTGCTTATTTTGGGTCTAGCCCGTCTGCTAACCAGGGAATACCTCTTTTCTAAAGAAAAGTCTTACCCGGATTCTGGAGGGATTGTCCCAAGGAAATCCCTAGCATTTCATCCAATCACAGCTGCTTTTAAACACAGTGAAGCTGTAGGTGGCTGGCAAGGGTGTGCCAGAGATGCGGGCACCGTGCTCATGGGAAACATGTTTTTGCCTTTTTTTAAGGTTTGAACCAACTTTATCCATCTCTGTTAGTTTTGTTAGAACTCAGATGATCTAAAAATTGCCTAGGCCTCCAGTGTTTACTTTTGAAACAATAGAAAATGACTGGCTCTCAGTCACATGTATCCCAGGACTCCTTTCTGAAGTGTAATTAGAGTTCCTTTCATGGCTAATTAAATTCTCCCGTGAATGAAAACAAATTTCCTGGAATGAATATCATCTTGATTCACTTTGGGCAAAGCCAGGCTTACGTGCTTCTCCCACTCTGTTCTCTGAGGGTGTTGGCTGCATTTCTGAAATCTTCTTGTCAACACACGACAACGCAGGGAAATAGTCTCGTACGGGGGTCTGCGTACTCCTTTGCCACAGGTAACAAGAAATTGTGTCTATCTTATTCCTCTGCTCTGCTTTATGTGATTTTATACATTTTTATTGTCTCTATTAATTGGTTTTTCCCAAGCAGAACAGTCATAGTCTATGGAACCTCTATTCAATACCGTTCCATGCTTCTGATTACACCTCTTAGTCTTTGCTGGACCTTTTCTGTTTCTATTATATACTTTTAAGCATGAGGTACTGGGGGACTCCCACAGTTTTGTGAGTACACTAAGATGCATACGGTAGAAATATCGACCCTTCTCTTATTGACAGAACTCAGGATGCCAGCTTACTGCACGGCTTGCCCCTCACTCAGACATTCCTACACAATTCTGTCTCCACATTGGGAAGAATTCCATGGTAATAAGCACTGAGTGCAATAAGAACACGAAATTCCCCAAACCTTCCTATTCTGCCACCTTTCCCTCCCAAGGAATGTACTCAAGAACCTATCAGAAGTGCTCACATGGATTATGAGCAGTTGAGTTTTGCTCCTGATACAGCTGATACAGCTGATACTGCTGATACAGCCGATACTGCTGATACAGCCACGTGTATGGGAGAAATTCCTAGAACTTAGGCGTTAGTTACAGCAAGTAAGTTAAAGAATTATCTTGAACGCCCCAATTCCCCCCAACAATTGCTCAAGAAAGAGGTGCTGTTTTACCTTTCCATGTGGTAACGTTCCCAAAGACAGAGACTTCAGCCTTTTGCCTGGTCACACCCATTTGGTTTGGAGAGCAATTTGCTCGTAACTTGCTGAAAGCCACCAAGTTTACAAGCCAGTTTGGACTGAAGTGGGGAAGATTTCTCCCAGGGGAGACAAAGATCCGTACCTGGCAAAATCGGCTCCTTCCCTAAGCTTGTTCCCCAGTTGTCATCTCCCCTGTGAGTCTGTATTTTGTACTGTGTTCCCTGGGGCAAGGCAGGCCTATACTCTGCATTTGGCAGTCAAGCGAGGTTAGAGTCAGCCCGAAGGAGACAACACATCATTATCATGGTTAGCCTGAGAGCAGATGGCTTTGGAGGCCATCCATTCTGAAGGCAAATTCCTTCCCTCTCTGACGTTTGCTTTCCTGTTTATGCCTTTCAAAGCCTCCATAAACGGTGCTCGGTTCTCCATCATCTTTTGACACTGAACTCTGTGTCCAGCTGACCTCCAGCCATGTCTTGATGGTAAACACCATCACATTCTCTCATGTGCTGGAAAACTTCATTCTCCAGACAAACTTGCAGTTTATAATTTTATCACCCAATTTCCACTGTCCTGTCAGAGAGGAGATGTGGACCATGCGCTGAACAACAAGGCAGAAGCAAGGTGCCGCTTCACAGCTGAGCAGAAGCAGGTTTCTCTAGGACGTGGCCTCAGAGGTCATGCTCAGTCTACTTCAAAGATAAAACTGCTTCCTAAGCCTTGTGCACAATCTTAGTTTATTGTGGACAATTCTAAGTGCCTTGCACAAAGTTTTGGTTAAAGTTTTAGGACTAAACCCCTTGTCTTTGTCCGTGGAAACACTCAACTTACCAGCTGAGCCCTGGTTATCGCCAGCTCTCTGCTGAAACGGCAGAAAGCATCAGCCTGTTTTCACCCAGGTGTCAGGCCACTGCAGAACAGGAATTCTGCGTTAGGAGTGGATGGACATGATCTCATTTTGTAAGAACGGCAGTTCCTGAATTGCTGGTGTTTGCTTAGTAACATGTGAGTTGTTATGTGTGAAATTGCAAGTCTAGTGTGTCAATTAACTTCATTTTGCCATGAAATATTGGCGAATTTGACCGTAAAAGGCTGATTTCATACATTGCCTTGTGTTGCCAAGAAGCTAGCTGGTGCCTCGGCTCGAATGCAGGAAAGCTCAGGAGGAGAAGACACCAACTCTGCTGCAGCCATCACTTACCTCCTCAATAGCTTCAACAGGCTGTGCAAGGGGAGGTAGGGATGGTAGCCGTGCTAACAGAGAGGGGGAAGCCCCTTCCCCTGCTGCCTGCCTGCCCTTCCACCAGCTTTGGCAAGCCCTAGTGTCAGCTCCAAGCGAGGCCCCGGCTGAGACAGAAAGAAATACAACTTCAGGAATTTTCCAAAGTGCTGCATACAAATAAACACATTAGCCCTCTTCTCCTCAGCAACCACAGAACACCCGCCCAAAAGCAACACAGCAAGTCGCTTATTAGAGACTTAATGAGCTGTGGAAAAATACTACTATTCATTCTCAGCTACTTATTCTCTGTCCTTTCTGAAGTCATAACTCAGTCCACCACAGAACCACACAGGCAGCCTGCAAACTCGCAGGCAAAGGCACAAGCTCGCTTGAGCACACAAGCTCCCAAACAGTACTCACTGGCTTGTAGCTTTGGCTCTGACCTGGTTTGACTCCAGCCTCAGCTGCGCTAGCCCTAAATCCAAATTGGACTGAGCTTATGAAAGCTGGAAATTACTACCAGAATAACGGTGGCAGGAGTTATCCCTTCTAGCAGTCCATTAGCTATAGACTTCATCCTTATAAGAACTGCAGATGCTTCTGTGGTACCTGTTTTCCCCCAGCACCTCCAAGGACATCATGAAGTGAGGGTTATTCATATCTCACAGCCCAGAAAAGCGGGCACGAGGACTGGACCACTGAAGACAGTGGAAGGATAGAAGCCGTATCCGGTGTGCTCCTAGACCAGAACACTAAGCCCCCAAGCACAGCATCTCCAGCAAGCTCCTACCGAGAGGGAAGGATGATTTCATTTCTGTACTCTTTGCATTACTGCTGTGGTTGGTGCTGCCCTCAAAATCCGCCAGCCTGCGGTGCAGCAGGTTTCTCTGTTCTTATCTCATGTTGGCAATCTGAGATCATCTCATCTCAGAGAACGTGTTTATGCTTCTCTGACTGTCACCAATGTCTGCACCTCCAGTCCTGGCTCTGAATTCACTTCCGAAATGAAATAAAGCCCTCAGTAGATGGCCTCAGAATAAAAGCTGATGCTCACAAAGTGCAGAAAGCTTATATTAATGGGATTTTCTTTTCCTCACAGCTCTAATGAGCTTCAGAAAGAGATTCGAGATTTTCTGCCTCTTATGCAAACCGGATCTGGAACTGGGAGGGAGGAGTTTCTGGCTATTCTTGCTATTCCACTGAAGATGCACGTACTTCACACAGTTCAGGTGATGGACTGACCGAAGCTGGTCACATTCACATCTCAAATCTTAAGAAGAATTGCTTTGTCACCTGCTTGTTTCAAAGAGCAGTAGCAATCTAACGTGAATATCAACTCTTCACTCTCTGCAAAAGGTCTGCCAAAGAAAACTTGTATAAAACCTCAAGTTTGTTCAAAATTTGGTCCTATTCCATCTGCTCGGTTTGCAAAGCTGGGAGCACCTGGGGGCTAGTAAAGGACTGTCACTGACCGAGCTCATGTAAAGAGCTGCTACAGACACGTGTCTTCTCTTTCCTCACCATTAGCCTTTCCTAACCCTGTGTAGATTAGATTCATATACCTTCCCTGAAGACACTTTTGTGGGCAGGACTGTGAGCTAGAAGTAACATGCATCACTCATGTTTCTTTCATGGCTGGGGAAAAAAAAAACAAACCACCAAATAAAACCAACCCATCAGTGTTTATCAAGAAGAAATTATCTGTTTGTCCGGGACTTAGCTGCAAGCATCAAAAATCTGCAAGCACACCAAAATCTGATGGAGACCTCTGCTCTTCTCAGGACATCAGCTTGTCCTAAGATCTTACCGAAATGTCAGGAGGAAAGGAGCCCGTGCGGGTCTCAGGGACAGTCTGACACCGCTACACAAAGCAGCCAGAAGAAGTGGAGTTAGTCTCTGGTTGTTATTAAAGCTGAGAAAAAACCAACCCAAATCTTTATCTCCTTTGTAATGAGTGGGATCAGTTCACCTTCTACACTTCCTTTCTCCTCCGTGATGTGAAACTATTTCCACAGAAAAGACAATCACCACTTTAAAAGCCATATCACCAAACCATCAGCTGTGAAGGAAGAACAGCCCCTGCCACGGGTCGCACTTGGTCAGTGTGACCACAGGCTGTTTGAGGCTTTTCTTGTTTGTTTAAGAAAGAAACCCAGCACAGGATAAATCTGTGGCTGCCGGTGTGTGGTGACAGTCACACCTGCCTCCCTCCTCGCTTTTGGCCAACACAAGCAATAGTGCAGAACGGCCGTCAGGACGTGAGGGCTGAGGCTGTGGTGGGTGACCTCCATGTTTAGTACTAACGCTGCATCGCTCCAGGCAGAAACGGTCTGTTCTGCCTGGGGGTAAAAAAGACCCTGCGGGCAACTCCATATTTAGACCAAGAGCTGGATAAAGACAAAATATGTTTTGGTTTCGGATTTTTTTAAACTATTTTAAAAGCCAGTGGTCTACTTTGTGGCAGTTCACAGCTCCAGCATAGTATTACCTCTGCCCCATGTGACACAGTGATTGCCATCAACTGCCCAACTGGGTTCTGCCACACACATGAACAATAACAAGCATTGTTTCAGAGCTTCTGACAAGAGAGAATAGTTTTTTCCCTTTGTTTGTATTAATTACACACACACCACTGAAATTCCCAGACAATCAACCCTCCTCTAGCTTCCTTTAAGGCTTCATCCCACAGGATGATGAGCCCTGAGCCAATAAAGCACCTGAACATGTACTTGGACCTAAGCATGTGCTGAGATTCAAGAATATCTCAGAGTTCAGAACTTTGATTACGAAGCGCTAAAAATCAGCACACAAAAGAAAAAAGCTGAAAAAAGCCACTAACCAAAAGCTCTTTGCCTGTATGGGGTTTGACCATCTCCCCCATTACATTTGTTTCCTGCCCTTCCATTCCTCCCCTCTGCCGTGGGCACTGCTCAGTCAGGGCACGTAGCACAGAGAGCTCCCTTCTCGTTGTCCAAGCTTGCAAGATGTGTGGGGATTTCATAACAGGTTTGTTTAGCCAGACCTGCTGACCATTCCCCTTTGCCAGGCATTTTGGAAAAATGAAAGCTGTGACACATTCATTCCACAACTGGGAGGAGAAGGCCAAGTGGAGCCTCTCCAAAAACATCTCAGGGCTAGTGGTTGGCTCTCTTCTCAGAGGTCTAAAAACCTCCTATACCAACAAATCATTGTCCTTGAAGAAATCCCAATCAAGGCCATTAACACAGACCAGACATTTCATTTAGCGGTGGGAGCAGCGATGGAGTATGTCCAGCTGAACACTAAGATCACCACGCACGTGTCACTGCATGGGCTGGAAGGCATCAGAAGTGCCCATCAGGACCCACGAGCCCTGAAATGCTGCTAGCTGAATTTCCTAGGTGAGGAAAGAGAGACCAACGCGTCAGAAGACAAGCCACAAAATCCATTGTCAAAGGCTGGCAGTCAGAACCTGGATGAACCTGAAGCAGGGAGCTGGTTCGTGGGCCTGACAACCAGCTAGTAACCCCCTGACAAAAGAAATACCTGTGAGGAAATATTTATTTTAGTGCACATTCCAGACTATCGGATTTCTGGCAGTTTGACTTCAGCGCTCTTGGAATCATGAGCCGTACATGACAGCATCTCTGTGTGCTCCTAATCTTGTCTCACTGGGAATTGTGGCTAGCCCCAGGCAGTCTCCAAGGAATCAACCCCCTTCTTGTCATCTTCGCGTGTCATCCCAATGGTATATGACAACCCAGGCAAACTTTTCAGCTCGGTGTTGCACACACGGATACTCTTGGTCTGAGTTTGCACATATTTTTGTGCAGATTGACTTTACTGATTTGCCCACGCCTCCATGGCGGAGGTTTTTTTGGACTATATCTTACTCTGCACTGGGCTGGGATTTGCACATGACAGACTTCATTTTACTTTTGTTTATGCTGATTTCAGCTTGATAAATTCAGAAGGGTTGTTCTCAGCATAACTGAGTGTCAGAAGCCAACCACAAATGACAGATTTTAAACAGAGCGAGAAGGAATAAAACGAGACTCATCGGGACAGTTTCTGTGAGTGACAAGGAATTGCAGGGACATTTTTTTTCTCTATTAGTCTTTTATCTTTGAACTTCTTTGGAACCTCTCTGCAGTGAGATTCTTTCAGCGACAACTTTTTGTTCTAATTTTCCTGAAGACCGTCACACTGGAGGCCTGAGCTCTGGATGGTTCCTCTTGAGGTATTTTGCAGATGGAATGGAAGGTGACACACTGGCTATGCTGCGGGAAGCTGCCTCGCTTTCACAAGCTTTCTGGTTTATTTTTGCAGACATAAACGGCTCAGGTTAGAAAGTCTCCAGATTTTGGGGAACTGCTCCAAACCCCAAGCTCTAAACTCATTGCAGTCTTCCTGCAGAACTGCCTTCATTTGGCTGCAAACGGTCTGAGGAGAGAACTGCCCTTCTCTTGAGCTCCAATCGTTTGTTTGGGGAAGTATCAAACAGCCAGGGAGTTAGACCCGAGAGTCTGACAAAAGCAGATAGTCCTGGACCTCAAAGGGACCAGCTTTCCTTTATAGAAGTGCCAGCGCTGGCCTGAGCAGCTCATTTCATGCGCAGCGAGTTGGCTGGCACCGCACAGACCTTCCCGAGTGATTTAACTCGCTTTTGCACAGCCAGACAGGCTTTGGACAGGAGCTTAATAGGGCTAATTAAAACCACCCTTGCCAAATCTCACCATTAAAAGAATATGTATGAACGATTGTTCCTCTGGAGCTCTGACAGCGCCCGGGGATGAATCGTGCCAGTGCCCAGTGCTGTGCTGGAGACTGGGGAAGCTGCTTTAGATCTCCCCAGTGGGGCAGGAGATAGACCAGGCACTTGGAGATGACCCTGAGTTTGGCTTTCTTTTCCCCCGAGTGAAGCGGGACAGATCACCCACCTCATTTACAAGGAACCACCCTGTCTGCTGAAAGAAACGGAGGGGAAAAGCACGTGCAACAGCGAAGCACGAGCTGTTTACAGAAACAGCACTCGGGTGCCAGCCGGGGGCTGTTCGTGCGCTGCTGGCAGGACCCCAGCATCACAGGGCTCACCACCGCCAACGGGATCGTGCCAGAGGCAGGACAGGCAGGCAGGGTCCGTTTTCTTAACCCATTCAGAATGAGATTAGTTGAGTGATGCTGTGGAGATCGAAACGAAATCGAGTGAAGACAAAACCTGCCATCATCACTCACCGCCTGAGTAATGCTGAACTCACCGCTCCGTCTGGAAGTCCCTCACCTCTCAGCTTCTGTCTCTGTACTAGGAGATTGTTACGGAGGTGACTGGCTATCCTAAAGGCCTCGTCTGAGGATACTAATGTAAGATTAAAAATGAAAAGCAGCAGCTATGGACAACGGTTTTCCCCAGCTGAAAAGCTGAAGTAGATACCCTAACGGCTGACCCAGAGAATCAGAAACGACACCATCGTGAAGGCTGGAACCTTTCCTCTTCTTCTGAGGCACCCAGACTGGCAAGGCTGGGGTAGAAAAGCCAGATTTTCATTGCCCTGCTCAGGGATGGTTTGTACCACAAGCTTGGATAAAGGCTGGTGACCTTTTAAAACCGTCTGATATTTCCTGTGAAAGATTGCCAGAAGGAAGTTAGTTAACAACAACGATCACACACCCGTAATCGCACGGCAAGTTACTGCCCTGGGGAGGTGGAAGACATGCTGCAGGAATTCAAATCACTTTCAGAAGAATTCTCCCCGGCTGTCTGGCCTGCAGAAACACACCAGTTGTCTTCAGAAGGGTTTCTCAGGCTCACAGCAAGGATGTTAGGAAGGACGTGACAGCGAGGGGTCACCTATTTGAGCACGTTGCCAGGGCAGGATAAGCCCCGTGAAGCTCACCTGACTTCTTCAGAAGCCAAGGGCCACCTGCGAAGCACCGAACCAGCGTGAACCCGGGCTGTTGCCATCACTAGTCCCATGGCAGCGCTGCTTTTGAAGCCTAACTCCAAGGATTTGTCCCGAAAGCTTAAAAGGGAAAAGTGAGCAAAGTGATAAAAATTCAAGAAGGTTGTGTTTGTTTCTCCAGTCAGTTAAGCAGGGGATAGGGAGGCACTGCCAGACCACACAGTGCTGTTATTCAGGTATTTTTTTTATAAAAGGGAGACAACTTCGTTTTTGTTTCTTTGGTTCATAAATACAGCACGTGTGTGGTCTCTGGAGAAACAGCCCAGCCTGGGCTCTCCTATCCCCAGTCTCTTCCCAGCCGTTGGAAGGCACTGGTGGAAGGTACCTGGTGGTAATGTCATCAGTGGCCTTGTGTGGGCAAAGAAAATACATCGCCTGGAGTGGCATTGGGGCCTCTCTCTTAAAGGGGCAGCTGCCCAGCCTCTCTTTTTGGTTATTGCCAGCATATTTCTTTGTGCCAGTGCTTCGGTGCCTGCGTTATATCTGCAGAGGCCAGTGCCTGCTTTGGAAGGTCCAGCTCCCTGGCTGGTGAGACCTGCAGAGCAGTCGTCTGTGGCAATGCCAGCTCTTGCCCTGGCAACTAATCCTGGCTGCTGGGTGGTGGGAACAGATAAAATAGAGCTTGCGCTTTATTACGGGTCTGGAAGAAGGAGACGGCTTTGTTCGCTTTTGCACAGCAGAACAAGGAGAGACACTTTGGCAACAGCCGTCATCCTGGGCCAGCAAGTGAGAAAAGGTCCACAGGCAGGAGAGCCTGGAGTGAAGAACCAGGACCCAGATGCTGCAAAGGTGCAAGGCACTGGAGGCCAGTCCTTCCCAGTACAGTTTCCCGTTCATTTGAGTCTGCAAAGAGACTCGGAACCTCCGCAGATGAGGCACGGGTGAGGCTCATACAGGGCTGTAATCAAGTAGCTGCTACTTGTACAATCCTCGTTACTGCTGAGCCACAAGAGCAAGGTCTAAGTGTAGAATTTCAGGCTTACCATTGGATTTCCTGCCTTTGCCTGGAACAAAATTATATCTGCGTCATTCAGTGCATGGGAATTTCCTCTCTTAGATTATATAAATGTTATTTAAAGAGGTACTGAGTGGATTTCAAAACATATTTTAACTTTGGGAAAGAACATTTGTTATCAATTTATCCAAAAAGTTGCTTTTATTGGTGATGTTTAGGTTAAAGATGTTTGTCTGATTTACAAGTCTTTATTCACCTAGTATTTCTACAGCTCTTTTTTGCGGTATTACTCTAACACATTAAAATTGTATATCAGTAGATAACAAATATATAGTACACTGTTATCAAATATAAATGCTCAGATCTGACAACGTGAACACTGACACGGTTATTTCTGTTCCTCGGTATGCAATCAGATATACCTTTGGTACAAATCAGCGCTGGCTGGAGTCAGTGGAGTTATTTCCCATCTTTGGAGTCAGCAAAGATACAGGTGCCTGTGATCCCCCGTCAGTGGACTGCCGCCAGACTGGATTGACTGGTGGTATTCTGCGCACAGTAGGTTCTCTCAGTAGGCAGAGCTTCCATGGAGCAGCACCGCTGGGAGATGCTGTCTCCTAGAGACGGGATCCCTGGGGCTGTCTGTCGCTCTGGCCACCAGCCCCTCGCTCTGTGCCTCTCTGCCCCGCCAACAAGCTTCACTGGAGAACACAAGCAGAACCTTATTTCTGCAGAAGTATCTGTGAACGCTAAACTGACGCAGGTCCCTGTACCAAAGCAGTATGTCTAAGCTAAGCAGTGCCTCTCTGCTCTTCCCCTGTTCATGTTGCTTTTCCTGAGAAATCATGTTAGCGTGCATTTCCAACCTTTGTTTCCAGTCCCAATCTCCCTTCTGCTCTCGTTTTCATACTTAACGCAAAGCAGAACAGTCTCTGGTCCTTTAGGCAAGCCACGGGACCGTTCCCTCTTCCCCACCTCCTAAATATAACAAGCATGCAGCATAATCTTCCCTTCAGTCATGAAAAATACAGCGTAATCTTAAGTAAATATTAGTGTTCCACTTGCATAAGTACAAACTGCCACTGAGGGCTAAAGCACTGAGCCTGTCAGAACCCCACACTGAACATATTTCTTTGGAGAGGACAGTGAGGGTCGGGAGTGACAGACACTTTGGTGTTCACTGTGAGGTAGGGGCAGAGTTCTGCTGGGAAGAGAATGGGCCAAGTAAGAACTTCACCCGAGAGCTCTCGGAAAAGCAGGAAAGGAGACACTGCTTGGAATGAGGTTTTTTCAGCTGCTGACTGTTTCCGTGGCCCTCTGAAACTGTGACTTCCCGAGATGAGCACTTGTCAAATTCATGTTGTGGAGCATTACTGCATCTCTTCAGAGAGCTTTATGGTTTCACCACCTCCTGGTGCTGATATCCAGCGCCAGGCCCAGGCTCTCTGCCTTCGTCGAGGAGAGTGGTCCCTGATTCTCATGGTTTATAACCAAGAGGTGCAGGTAAAGGGCAAAAGCCACCCAGCAGTTTATCAGCTTCTCTACTGCTGCTGGCCATTGGCTCTTCAGAAGGTCTTCCCCAAGTCCCATTGAAGAGAAAGGATTTACGCAGCTAGCTTGACCATAGCTCCATCCCTGGTTCCAGTCCTTAACCAATCATTTCCCCATTATTTCCTACAGCATCTTGGATCTATCCCACCCGTTAAGTTCAGTATACATTTCTCTAACACAGCCTGGCCTTTTCATTTTCACACCTGCACTTTTTCAGCAGCACGAGGTTATTTCTGCTAAGTTTATCCATCATGGAGATGGTTTCCCCTTTGTCAGAAACTGGAGTGATAGGGTTCCTGTAGATGCCCATTACGTATCCTGAATAGTCCTTCAGGGAGAGCAGAGCGTTTCATCTACACTAATGACCGAGTCCTAGTCAGAGAAGGCAGTGTCATTCTTCCCACTGTATTCAAGAGACCCCGACTTGGAGAAAAATAAAGCGTCACGCCTGCAGTCAGCCAGGGCCTCAGAGCTACGAGTAGAATCCGCACTTTTCAGTCCCTGGTCCTGTGCTTGTCTGTAGTGCCACTGACAGAGCACGGCAGGAGGGAAGGCTGCATCCTTTGCTGAAAGGATTGATTCCGTCAATTTTTACAGAGCTGTTACCTTCTGACTCCCCTTGTCCAGATGTGGGAGACTCCAGCAAAACACACCCCATGGACACACCAGAGCACATTTAGAAAAAGCCAAGTCCCACTTAGCAGGTGGACCCTCCCGAGTGGTGACCTCGGAGAGATTCGATTTTGTGTGGCTGCTCTCCTCAGAAGCAGCGTGCTGGCCAGCCTGCACGTACGAAGAGGCACCCGGCTTTGTTGAACTTGTTGTGCAGGCACGGCACGTTAGGCGTGCTCAAAGCCTCCGGAGATTCGATTTTGTGTGGCTGCTCTCCTCAGAAGCAGCGTGCTGGCCAGCCTGCACGTACGAAGAGGCACCCGGCTTTGTTGAACTTGTTGTGCAGGCACGGCACGTTAGGCGTGCTCAAAGCCTCCGCCAGAGCGTACGCAGGTTGCCTGGCTCCGAGCAGCGATACCACTTACCTCTATTACACACAGGGCCAGCTTGTTATTTTTGCTGCTAATGTTTCTCTGTGCCTACTCACCAGCATGAGAGCTTTCTGCATTTGTAAAGAGAACCTGAAACCACCGAGGCGTTTAAATGCCAAATCCCCACTGGCCTCAGTGGGATTTAGAGCCCCAAATACAAATATTGTAGAATTTTGTGATTCTACAAGTGGACAAAATGCCAGGAACCAGCGACAGCTAAAAGACAGAGAGGGGGGAAGATAGATGAGCCCGAACTCCCAGCTTCGCAGTCAGACTAAACGAACCCAGCTTCTTCCCCCAGCTTTCCATCCTTAGTACAGACAACTGTGAGCACTGGAGAATAATCACCTAATGCAGTCCCTCCTCCCAAGCCCTCCCCCCCAGCTCTGCTTTATGACACCGAAAGCACGCACAGCCCATTTTAACATTTTCCAGCCTGAGAGCTGTAGTCCAACCAGGGTGGGCAAACAAACGTCTCATCACCGCCAAGTATGGCCCAACATTGGCTCCAGCGAGAAATTTCCAGCCACGATGGAGCCAGACACATTTACATTCCTCTATTTGAAGTAAAACCCTAATCCTTTGGAAGATTTGCAGTCTGAGCAAGAGCTGTGCTCTCACCCATGCCTTTAAGGTTTCTGTCTGTCTTGCAGCAAGGGGCAGCAGCCGCCTTCCAAAGAACGGGGCTGTTAAAGAAAATAAACTGGAAGTTCATGAAGGGGCTTTTCTTTTGTTTCAGTTCTTTGAGGGCTCTGAAGAATTTTCACCAATTTATCCTCAGGATCTCACCTCTAGGAAATGAATTAAGCTTTTTTTTTTCCCCTCCTTATTTTACCAGCAAGTGAATAAAAGTGTGTAGAAGGAAAGCGTCTTGTCTGCTGCCATCCAAGAAGTAAAGATTTCACAGCAGAGCCACCATGGGAACACAAAAAATTATTCCAGCCCCTCGAAGTGATACACTTCGTGACATGCACTTCACCAGCAAATCGGTTCACACACGTGATGTCCAGCCTCCAGCTTTATGCCTTCCTGAGTCGTGGAATACTTCCACAGGCCTTAAGTCTTGTGAACCAGCTTAAAAATAAAACAAAGGGAGAAATAATCAGACAAAAAGCTAGTCTTTTGGGTTTTTTGCTAGGCAACACACCATTTCCTGAGCTTCCTAGAAGATGAGGTGCAGGTGAGCGTGCAGGGAATTCCTTCTGGAACTGCTGAAAACACTCACACCCTGCCCTTCTCGCTGGTTCTAGGCTCACAGGCTGACAACCCACTGCTCGGTATTTCTCACACTTCGTGAGAACCAAGGCATCCAAACAGGCAGAGGGCATAGCTCGATGCTCCACATTCTCCTGTCCGCTCAGGCAACAAGCCAGAAGAAACACCCCAAAGTAAAACACGGAGAGATGTTTGAGCTCAGCAACAGGAACAGCAGAGCCTACCAAGCCTCGAACTGTGCCACAGCCCTGCTCAAGTCCCAAGTGCTAAGCTGGCTGTCTACAGCACAACGCCAGCTCTGATTAGAGAGGACATTTCCATCTTGCCATGCATGCAGAAATGTAGAGTGGCCATGTCTGGGGCCCGCAGCCCTGCATCTAGCTGGGAATCGTGCCGGCAAGGCTTTGGCAAGCTTCCTGCGGGCACATCTGCCAGCGCACCAGGGACGTTAGCACATCCCAGCCTACACCTTCACCAGGACTCCCAACACCCTCCCCAGTTTCACTGCTGAGGTGAGGCTGCAGCAGTTCCCGGAGAGCTTTGGGGAGAGCACGTGATGGTTATTGCCCAGGCTGGGACTCCAGGATGTGGCTGTGGCCTGGATCTCAGTCTTGCCCCACCTCCTCCTCAAGATCGTTGTCAGTATAGGGGCTCTCCCTTCCTTCTTGATCAAGCCTGACAACTAGGAGCAGTCTCAGAATGTGTCAGTGAATGTCTTTTCACTCCTGGAATTCCACACAGATTACCTAGCAAACCATAAATTCTACATTTCCAGTCAAGGGCTTGGACTTGCTGACCTAGTCTCTTGTTTCTTTCAGTAAAGACATTGTGAAACTCTGACTTTCCTGTTTTCACTCTCCTAAAAAAGAAAACTCAGAAGAACCTTCTTTTGCTGGCTAGCCATACACATCAGCCTCCAAGCAACAGTACCACAATGGTTTCTCCTTTCAAATGTCAGACCCAAACACTCCTGCTTCTTTTGTGTCTGCAGACAGTTCATCTACTCTTTTCAGGAGGATGAGGGAGTATTTGATGTAGGGAGCAAGGGTTAAAACTGGAGGAAAACATGTTCATTCCACGCTAACGCGTTATTCGTCCCCCACTTGACTCAGATCACATCACCACTGCCAAGGTAGCTGTGAAAACAGAGTAAATAAACCTGCTGCAAAGTTCACACACAGTATTCTGATTATTTTAGCTTTGGCCAGCCACAGGAGTGTGAGAAGACAGTGTTTTCCCAGCAGG
>NW_010421583.1:43590-54156 GCF_000710305.1 Buceros rhinoceros silvestris | reverse complement strand
GGAATGCAGGTCTTCTCTACTCATACTCGCCAGCCGCCCTTGTAAGGCCGGGCAGTACGTGGCTGAGAGGTGGCAGTGGTGCTTCCTGAGGCCCGCAGTGACACCGTTACCTACACGTTGGCCCTCGGTTCTCTGGACCACTGGAGTCCTCCTGTTGGGCTACTGGCCAAAATCACAGCCTGTATATCTGCACAGCAAGGAGAAAAGAGGAACAGAGAGCCAGGAAGAAAAGTGTTTCCTTACAGGAAATCTCCAGTTGAAGCCAAAGATGTGGATTGTCCCATCGTGATTTAGGGTCTCATTCCACGAGAGCCTTTTGGTGACAGGCAAAAGCCCACCCTGGGCAGCACTGGCCATGCCTGTTGTCACATCCCGTCTATACACAACAAACGCCTCCCCCTTCCCCTGCTGGCTTAAGCACATGCGAAAGCATCATGGTTTCATGCAGTTTTCTCAGTGCATTTCACATCGCTGCAGAAATACATCAATATATAATAACAAATTAATTATTTCCCTTTCCAAGCTTGTACCTTGTGAGGAGAGCAGCTCTGGAAATGGAGACATTCCAACAGGATTACAGTTGAGTGGTTAACAACTTCTGAGGAGGATCGTTAGAACCTGGACGGAAAAACTAAACAATGCAGAGGAAAGGGGAAAGGGAAAGCCAGGCTGGCTCTTGTTCCACAACACCATGGCATCGGCTGCCGACCAACCCTAGCACCCAACCAGCTGCGGTACCGTACACGTCCTTCAGCGCCGTGCCTTTCCAACCCGATTTCAGGCTATGGGCTACACTTACTTCAGGCTCCCCGTTATTTCCTCTCTTTGTACTAACCCTTGTGCTGAAATCACACCTGGAAGAGAAAACTAATCCAGCTTGTACCATCTCAGCTTACTGGACAAAGACTTCTGCCCGCTCGAAAGGGTCAGATGTGTTAACATTAGACACACAGTCTCACCACATCTCAATCAGAAATTGTCACATCACACAGTTCTCTAAGACTCTGGCAGAGCCGAGACCACTGCGGGATAACCTCCCCCAGGCCCAGCTCTGTGTAGAACATCGATCCTTGCAGGACAGCGTCTACTTGCTAACGCAAAACAAACATCAGGTCCAGTCTGCTGGCAGGAAAAAAGCCGTGGCTGTCCACGTAGAAGGGAGGTTGTACTGCAGAGCACCACCAGGAACCTTTCTATGATGCTGTAAGCATCTCCATGCTGCTCTCAGAGCAGCTTTTCTGAGAAGGCTCCGTGGGTTCTGGCTGGGTGGAGTAAGTCTGACCAGGAGACGGTGCAATGAAGGGGGCAGCTCCTCCTGATCCTTCTTGTTCCTTTAGGTTTTTTAATATGCTCAGAAAAAGGCACAAGCAATTTTGACAGATTCTTTATGGCATTTTCCAGAAGCCTGAAATGGGATTCAAGTGATAAACCTCTAAATTCCTGTAAAGTTCCTCTGTGTACTGGGGCAAATTAGGAATTTGCTGTCCAAACCACATATATTGAACTGGCCCCGGTCCTGCCGCGTTGACATTCTGATGTGTTTTCCTTTCCCCCCATTTCATTCCCTTTGGCCAACTGCGATTGTTACATATCTGTGAATCACGACTTCCTAGTCCTCGAGGCTGACCCACTAATAACAGCATTATTTGCATTATAGTCAGACTATTTTGCTAGACATTGCGCAAAAATCCAGAAAATGACAGCCCTTGCCTCCCAGTCATCGATAGAATTAGACACGTCTCTTCCTCCTGACACAGAGGAGTGGGAGGTTCTTGAGTTCACTGAGGAGTTTGGTCAGTATTTGTCTGGAAATGGTGCTCTGAGCAGTCCCTCCATTAACTAGTTTCCACGCCACGCCAACAGACCACCCTTCATGCCTGGATTTGCCTCTCATCAGCAGCAAGGCCAAGGACGCAATAGGCTATGAATGTTGAATCATCCCCTCGCTGCGAGAGGACGTGCTAAGGAACAGGCTGAGCTCCCAAGACTCTTCCCAGCAACGCCACTTCCACCTGCCCAGGCCACACGCTCTCTCCTTTCCCCTCTCTGGAAGCCATCTATGCCTCTGAAACAACTCTCCTATATGAGGTAAAATAGCCCCGAAAGTGGGTGTGAGTGCTCACAGCCTTCAGAGGAGCATCCTGCAGCCGCTTGGTTACCACTGCCCACGGATTGGAACCCAAGGGGATATGTTTCTTGCTGACAGAGTGTGGAGACTTGCTGAACCTGAGCCAAGAGAATAGATGAGGCAAGGGGTGTTAAAAGCTACCGTCTCGCCTCTTCCACACGTTACACGCACGAGTGCCTCCAGCACCCGGGGCCCGGAGCCCAGGCGATTCGCTGGAAGTCTAGTGCAGTTCAGATAAGGCTTTTGACTGTTACCTGGATTGACAGCCAGAGAATGGGAGGAAAAATCCAGGCTCCGACCTACTCAGCCGAGCAGAAAGCATCCCAGTTCACAGGCTAACCCCGGTCAAGTGCTTTGGCGCCTGCGGTGTATTAAAGCTATTTACAAGAGGAGGGAGGGAGGGATTCACAGGGCTTGAGGGAACCAGCTCTCCCAGTGAAAATTGTTTTTATTATTTTAATTCATTATACGTCCTGGCTCCGCGCCCACGGTCAGGGTTGGAGAGGCACTGTCTTTGGTAGAGACAATGGGACAAGGAGCAGTGTTGCTAAACCCTCCAGTTCACAGCCACCCCACTCACAGGCTTGGCTTTCATTCCATGGGCCAACACCAAAAAGCTGCTCCTTTGGGGGTGGGGTGGAAAGAATCAACTCTGTAAGTCCCCAAGAGCCACGTGGATTTGTACACACCCTCGCAGACACCGCTGATAGTCCCAGGACAAGGATGTGAAAGGTTTACCACGTTCAGACCCATGTCAGAGACAGACACAGCTCTCCTCCAGAAAGACACTGGTGCAGATGCTTCAGTAAGACTCTCCCAGTCGCAGCCAAACTGGGAACTCCAAGAAGACAGATGCTCTTGTGAGGTTTCGGCCATCTCCCACGTGAGCTGGCATGGTGGTTCACACATGGCCAGTGCTCTCCGGTGTGCCTGGGGGACAGTGCGCAGAACCTGCTGGAAGAGAGTGAGACACTGGGGAATGACAGAGTTGATGCTTTCCAACTCTTTCCAAGGGTGGATTTCTTAGAACAAGCCTTGCCTGTCACAGCCCAAGGCTCCCCGCTGCACCACAGTCTGCCAGCCTCCCCTCGCCTGACTGCCACCTGCCCCTCGTCTGACTGCCAGCCCAAAGGGTGGGATGGGCGCTCCAGAGCGATAGCGGCCAGCACGCTGTCCCTACTGGTGCAGACCTCCTGAGTTCTCCAGACACTGTTTATCCTGTAGGAAAACCGCAAGGGGAATGAATTCTTCTGAAGGATCTGGACACACATCCTCTTCTGGAGCCTCAGAGAGCTGCCTTTCCCACCACTCTGTGTTTATCTCAGTTTTTGTGGGCCACCATTGGCTGCAAACGAGCTGACACTTCTGCCAAGGCTCTTCACCACACCACTGCCCAGCTGAGGCACAGATCTTGGCTCAAGGTTCCATGAGGAACTCGTGTCCCATGCTGGGATCGGTGCTGCCTGCCCTGTGGGTGACAGAGGTCCTGTGTGGGGCAGGCTGGACCTCTTGGGACCCTGCTGCGGCTCTAGATGGGAGCAGCCAGGGCTGGGAGGCTGTGTGAATCACGCTCAGCAGACTGGAACCAGTTCAGCGACTGCGTGAGTCCTGATGGTTTGGTCTGAGCACAGACATGCCGTGTCAGGACTGGAAACCGGCTGCGGCTCTAGATGGGATCAGCCAGGGCTGGGAGGCTGTGTGAATCACGCTCAGCAGACTGGAACCAGTTCAGCGACTGCGTGAGTCCTGATGGTTTGGTCTGAGCACAGACATGCCGTGTCAGGACTCACTAATCATTCTCTGGAACATCTTGACTCTCTCCCCTCTGCTTCTATTTTCACTTTCTTCCTTTCTCTTTTTTTTTTTCCTGGGTTGTTTGTTGGGAAATCTAATATTCTGTGACCAACTGCCCCTCGCCCTTGCCTGCCCCCCCCCACCTCCCGTCCCCTTCTGCTCTTTGATCTGAAGATCAAAGTGAGAAAAGAGCACAAGCTGGTGACAGTAATATCTATTCCTCCACTAGTCATGGCCCCCACATGCAGCTCTGTCCCTTGATTCTCTGAACCTGTCATGAAAATCTGACAAACGTCCCAACTGACCCACACACAGGTTTTGGAGATATTTGGGGACCCCCAGTTGTGGACCACCATCCACAGATGTACGTTTTTCTTACCATTAGTTCAACTGGTTTCTGCTGCACGGCTCCAGTTCCATCATTTTTCTCCACTGCTGCAGTATCCCAATGTCACAGCATCATTGAATCAGCTGCTCCTCATCGCAGAGGAAAGTCAAGCCCCAGAGCACCCACTCGGCAGAGCACACCACTGGTGTGCTGGATCAGTGCTGCCTAAGAGCAGGAGTGCCACACCATAAACCTGCAAGAGCTCTCTCTAAGCCCTTAGGCTTTACCCTTGAAAAACTTCCTTTTCCGTTCTGAATCAGAATCTGCTTCACCGAGAAACACAACAGGACCTTTCCCTGACACAGCACAGAAGCTCCGCAGCAGCTTTAACGTCCTGACTGAAAGTCATTTTTTCTCTGCTGGCTGTGATGCCTCATACCCCGATCTCCCAACACCCCACGGACACTTATCTGTGGCCTGTTGTCACTCTTTCTGACCCAAGAGCAGGGTGAGGACAACCTCTACGAGCAGCTGTGGACATCTGACATCCTTCTCCAGAGGACGTAGAGATGCAGACCAAGGCACAGCTCAGGCTCAGCTTCTATGATGAAAAGGATAGTTTTGGTCTGCCAGGAAAATAGCCCAGACCTTTCTTTCTTTCTTTTTTTCTTTTTTGGTGAGAATTGCCTGGCCATGACAAAAAAGGGCAAAAGAAACAGCAGGGGCAGTGGACGTCGCCTACTGCGAAACAAGGGCTAAAGCCAACATCCCCACAGGTTGTTAACTCAGCGTGGCTGTCAGCACTGATCATAATCAACTGGTCACTCATCACAGGAAGGCAAATGGTCAGGCCACAGCATACCCCACAGAATCAACAGGCTAATTATCATCCTCCGTCTCCCCAGAATACGCCTGCTATTAAACTCCCAGAAGTCTCACAAAGCTAAAACATTGTCCTCCAGCAATGTCGGAGCAGCCCAAGGAGGCCCTTGGAGGATCCCTGAGGCTTCCCTGCGGCACTTCTGTCCTGCAGTTGTGTTCCAGCAAGGAGGAATAACAGGGTGCAGCAACATGCTATCTCTGCAGGGAGCAAAGACACCGTGTCGCAACGCTTCCCGAGGCTCCTCACGGCAAACTCTCTCCCATACAACTTCCCAGAGGATTTTCTGTCGTCCCGGGACAAGGACGGGAACGCAGCCGTTCTCCCGCACAGTGACTGTTAATTCTGCAGGCGCATCGTTTGTAAGACGTTAAAGGTCGCCTCTCCTGCAGCAGCCCGCTCCTCTCCTGGCAGGAGGCCAGCGCTGTCACTCAGCATCAGGCAGGTCCCTTGTCAGCACGCTCTTTAGCCATCACAACACTGCCAGCCCTGGCGCCTAGGCAACTGGGGGAGGATGCTTAACGAGGTCCAATTTGTCTGGCTGTACGGGAGGAGAAGCCCGGGACGTGTTGCAGGATGTGTCCTGAAAAAGAACCGAGCGCTTGGGGCAAAGCTGTGGGACCCTGGGAGAAAGACACAGCAGCTAAAGCCTCTTCTTCCCCTACCCTCTCCCTGTGACCCTAGGAATCTCGTGGGGTAAACACAGACCCCTCTGTCTCCTCCCTGAACTACTTAATCTCTTTTTGCTACTCGTGGCTTTGCACCCGCTCTAGGAACAGTCTCAGCTCAGCGTGGCCGAGTGTGTCTTTATCTAGCATATGGTAATTCCAACATTGAGAGTGAGGCGCTTTTATTCTGCTTCCTACCCACAGCACGAAACTCCCTGCGGCTGTTATGTGCCCGCTGGGGATCACCGTGACACTCTGCTTCCTGCAAAATTCCTTGAGCCACATGTTCCTGCAGCGTGACAATTCACCTGCCTCCTCGCAAACCCTGCCGCTGCATCCTCGCGCCCTTCTGCCGAGCTACGTCCTGCGTTCGTTAATAGAAGTGACTAATTCTCCGCGCTGCTTCGCGTCACAGTAAAAGGTTTCACTCGGGGCTGTGTCTGGTTAAGACGAAACAAAGCGCAGCAAAAAATTGCTTCCAGCTAAAAGAAACATTCTTTCAGTGTTATATCACCATTCCTTTCCATCACGTCTCACGTTACGATTCCAAGGCACTGAACGAGAGCACCTTTTACCTGCAACAGGAAAATGATTTCCCGTGAGTTCATAGACACCCACGGGAGGTAAACGGGGTGGAATTTCCACATTAATCAGGCCAGGAAAGATGAGTTCAGGTGGAAAAGCAGCAGCTTTCCTGTGACACACTGGCCCATCGCTCCAAATCACCAAATGAGAACGGTTTCCTCACGAGCCTCACTTGACTTCCATCAGGAAAGCACCACATCTCCCAGGTTCAACTCACTAGTCGCTAGTCAATAGTCGCTCACCCTGTTCATGCAGGGTCTAGGGAGTGCACTAGAGCTCACTGGGCTTTGTTCGCCCAGGAGCAGCACAGGCTCGAGCAGGGGAGACGCTCCAGGAGATGTGGGGATGGAGGAGCAGAGCAACCCGTGCAGAGGGTTTTGCTTTGCCGAGTGGCGAGGGTGGAAGACGGTGCCGTACACAAGGTATCCTTTGCTCTCTTGTTTAAACCACCTTCTTACTACTCGCAAAGGTACGGCAGAGGAATCTCCTGTACGGACAGCTCAGCCTCGCACATCAAAAGCTGCCGGTGCCTGTCACCTTGAGCTACCTGACACAATCACCAGTCAGCAGGCGTCAGCTCAGAGAGGTTGGAATGGGGTTAGTCATCTGCCTGTTAAATTACCAGAGGGCTCCTTCATCCAGCAAGGAACTTTTTGCAATCTTTCCATGGGAGTTTGCTATCAAATATGGAAGTGTGTGAGCAGTGGAGGATTCTTGTCCCATCATGACAACAACTTAATTTACACTAACAATCAAAGACAGGGTAGGAACACACGCCTTCAGTCTGGAATCTGATTGTGACTCCTTTTTCCCCTTGAAAACTCTGGGGAGGTTTGGGGCACTCCCTGGTTTGATCCTGGCTTATTTTAAATCCCAGTGGATTCAAACACTTCCGGATCAGAACAACATCCATGAAAGCAGGCTGACCTTCGCTGAACCAACTCCCTTCTGTACCTTCACAACTCAGTGTGACAAATCTGACATCACAGCTGAACAAACAGAGAGATCCTGAGAGTCTTGTCTTACTGCAAACCCAGGAGAGCTTCGAGATCTTCATGACCTGCCGTTGACAACACCTAATGCTCCACACTGCTCTTCCTCCAACACGCGTCTTTTTTCTGCATCCAAATATGACAACGAACCCAAGGCCTGAAGAAAGTTTATCTGGGTCGCCTGATTTCTCCTCACTATTGAGATGAGCATCCGAACACCGCGGTGATGGAGAACTAGCACAGACCGAGGTACAATCCAGCGCGGTAACCAGCACACCCACGGACTGTCTCTGCAATGCAACAGCAGAGGCTCGGGCAGGAACTTCCCCCCTCCACATGCCACAACAGCTGATGACATCGCTGATCTCGTGACTACAGGAGACCCCCATCACACACACTGGGACACGATTGCCCCATCTAAACCCCTGCCAAGCTTTGCACAACCATGGCGTGTCCCCAGAGATTTCAGCAAGGCACCCAAAAGAGAGGGACATGCTTCCTCTCCCAGAAGAGGCAGATCTGCGTCCTAGGCTCATCCTAACTCAGCACAGGGAGCTCACACGGGCGGTTCATAATGAGCAATAAAGGTTCATCACTCATGTGCCTTCTCTGTGAGGGAGTGCGTTGGTTTGGGTGGGAGGAAAGGAGGCAGGAGCAACCAGCCTTCCTGCAAAATCCACGCGTAGCTGTGGCTGGGGGCGCAGCATCAGGAGGCAGTGGCACTAAGGCTGTGCAAGCCACGTGAGCTGTGTGGTTAGCCGAGCCCAGCCCAGCCTTCGTGCTGTGCCTGCGTGCCTCGGGTCATCTTGGGAAGCACCTGCTGTGGAGGTGCCAGACAGAGATGATATCAAATGAAACTTTGGCACCAAAATTGACATACCTCTAAAAAGCCAATTTACATTCCTTGCTCTGGGCTCCTGGAGCCAAAAAAAAAAAAACAAAACTGCTTTGGATCCAAACTTGACTGGGTGGCTCCAGTTTGCCTAGCATAGTTTCCCTGGTATAACGCTACGATGAGGTCCTGGCTCACAGCGCCGTGTCCTAGAAGTCCTTGCTCTGGGCTCCGGGAGCCAAAAAAAAAAAAACAAAACTGCTTTGGATCCAAACTTGACTGGGTGGCTCCAGTTTGCCTAGCATAGTTTCCCTGGTATAACGCTACGATGAGGTCCTGGCTCACAGCGCCGTGTCCTAGAAGAGTCCCCAGTGGCTATTGCAAAGTCTGTCATAAGAGTAGACTGGGAACAAGACAGCAATTATGAGATTGTGATGAAAAACGGTCTATTTGTTGCGTTGCCCAACCCTGTTCCCATCTTTGTCCTCAAGGGCTTCTTTGCAGACACTGTGATTTGCTTTTCTTCTTAATGATGTTGGTTTGGAAAAAAGAATCCCTTTATTCCACCCTCCCGACACACAGTCCGTGTGATCCCTCCTTCCCTCTCTCCGGCATTGCACACTCTTCCCTGTAGCAGCCAGAATTCTCAGCCGGGGACATCAGCAGGTTCACAGCCCTAGAGATCCTCCTACCCCAGAGATGAAGCAGCATCAAACAGTACTTGCAGGTTTGTGATACCAAACCGACTCCATCGGCTGCTCATAGAACCCACCGAGTTGGGTAACCTGCATGTCCTGCTCTTGAATCTCCCTCACATTATGCTCTGAGTTATTGCTCTCCCCCCACTCCACAGCCCCATCCTTCTGCAGCTGGGCGCTGTGGACACGGCGCCGTGCTGCCGTGTCTTACACAGGCCTGGGGAATCGCTGGCTCCCACAGCTTCACTGCCCTGGTTTTCTGAAGGAGCTTGGTGGCTTCTTACACTTCTCCTGAATGAGAGCCTGTCTCACTCTCACCACTCCAGGGAAGTTTCAGGCAGCCCAGAGCATCACCATATCAGTCCGTTGTGCTCTTTGAGAGCAGTATAAGCTTTTAAAAAAGGTGCTTAAGAAATCAGACTTCTGTTTTTACTGGAGTCCATGAAAGCCGAAAGCAGCCACAATTATACAAACTTGAACTTTAAAAACTCCCCCTTGGCCTCTGCAGTTCTACTGAAAGCAAATACACTCAGGCTATAAAGCTCAGCTGAAATGATGGTAAAACTCATCAGAGCATAAAGGCTTCACCTTTATGGGTAAGAAATGCCACCAAATTGATTATTTGAAGAAACATGTTTGATGCAGACTTTATTGATCCTCTTCTCTGAGGTGCTGATGTGGCAGATGCTTATACAGGTGCGTCATCCTTCCTCCTGCCGCAGTTTCATTTCCTAAACGCCTGTCAAGCATCCGAAAGGAAGGCAGCGTTGAGGGTGGTTTGGGGTTGTTTCTGACAACTGCACTTAACTGCAAGCCACACAACAATCACCGATGGAGAGGACGCTCAAACATCAGAATGGAAAATACCATTGCAAGGAGAAGCTGTTGCTGCTCCTGCGGCACCCCAGGAGATTCAGAACGGTGCTCTCCTTTCTTCTAGATAGAACTGTTTAAAAAACAACTGGCCATCAGGAGCAGCAGCTCCACAACCCTGAAGAGTGGACAAATGAGGCAGAACCGCGCTGTGCCGCAGCTCTGTAGGCACAGGAGGTTGTCGACTGCTGGTGCTCCCCAGCAGCACCCCTCCAGCCCACGGGAGCTGCGGGGCCTGGAGCAGCAGCAAGTTCTCCCTGTGCTGACAGAGCCAGCCCTGAGCAGAGCCTGCGGGCTGAGCGCTCCCCGCGTGTGACCCCAGCGCCTGGCTCCGCAGCTGGCCCCTGGTATGACCACGCGCTGCAGCAAAGCCTTTCCCTTCCCTGCCTGGAACCTCCATTCCTGCCTCAGGTTCACAGGCACTGGGGCAAAGGACTCACATTTTCCTCTCCCTGCCTGTCCCCAGCTCAGTCCAGAATGGACAATAATATTTATTTTTCTCTTCAAAGACCCTTCTGTTTTCTCTTGTCTCATTTTATTTGTAAACTAGCAGGTGGCAACAGCCTCCTCTGGGGTCCCTTCCCTGCCTGGAACCTCCATTCCTGCCTCAGGTTCACAGGCACTGGGGCAAAGGACTCACATTTTCCTCTCCCTGCCTGTCCCCAGCTCAGTCCAGAATGGACAATAATATTTATTTTTCTCTTCAAAGACCCTTCTGTTTTCTCTTGTCTCATTTTATTTGTAAACTAGCAGGTGGCAACAGCCTCCTCTGGGGTTATTCCTCCAAG
>NW_010421583.1:40795-43441 GCF_000710305.1 Buceros rhinoceros silvestris | reverse complement strand
CAGATTTCTTTACATTCATATCTAATCATAACGGGCTGCTTGCCATGTGGGCCAATCCAAGACAAACAGCTGATGGAGAGATTTAGCCTGTTTCTTTCAAGGAGGGATGTGTTTGCAGGAAACCAGCAGACATCCCCCAGAAAAAAAAAAAAAAGTACAGCTGAGAGTAAAATCAGGCTCCAAAGTGTAAGATCAGATTTGGAACTTTGCTTTGTCTCCCTATCCCCAGCCTCCTCGAGCAAAGCCTCATCAGAAGAGCTCTGGCAGGAGGGATCACTTCCAGTGTTTCCTCTGAGCAGTCCCAAACCTTCCTGGGTCACCAGTAATGCAGAGTCTAGCAATGGGTAAGCTCCCTGTTGCCTCCATCCATGTCTCCAGTGCTTTCCGAGAGTCTGCCAGCCTCTCAAACATCCTCATCCTCAACTTCGTGAGCCCAGCAGGCTCCTCCAGCCCCTTTCAGGCTACCAGAGCTGGCATCTCTCAGAAGGTGGTTTACAGAGGCTGTGCAGCCAAAAGGCAGCCTTTAATTCCCTCCCACCAGGCAGCGTCTCGTGCCAGTTAAATAAGTTGGTCTCAAGCTCCCTGACTTTATTGCAGCCCCAGACATCAGTGTCCGTGGCATGACCTTGCAGGGGAGGTGCAATATCTTGTTTCCAGCCTCTTTGTCGTTATCAACGTGGGAGAAGAACTGTCGATCTACACAAGCTTCACTAAAGTTCACGCTGGTGAGTTCAAAGATCAAGGAAGGAGCAGCAATTCCCTCGGGCTGAGAGCTGGCTGAATGATGGCATCTCATTTCCTCGCTCCATTCCCCCACCACCTCCCCGGCTGCCACTCTGCCGGCATCACTGTTGCACTGCATCACCGTTGCAGTGCATCACCCGCTCTCCAGGTCCCACTGGAGAGAAGACATTCCAGAGGGTCCCACAGAGGCAGCCTGACCCGGTTCTCCCCTTCCTGTCACAGCAGCTGCAGTCGTCTCCTGGCCCCAGTTTGTGACAAGCTCTCGTCTTGCTCCTCCCCATTTTATGCCCGGCCGATGACATCGTCTTACCCGCCTTCTCCATCACTTCCTATACTGGTGGGTCAACTATGGACCATCAGCAGCGTCCCTCAGGAAGGGCCACAGAGGGGACAGCTGGGGATAAGGAGGACCTGCAAAGCATGGCCTTGTCTTCAGCTGACCAGCTTCTCCAGGGGACACCTCTGCATATCCTCCATGCTTCCTGCCTGCTGTGGCTCAGATTTTCACAGCCAGGTGTTTCAAACAGAGCACTCAAGATGCTGAAAGAGGGGTGCTACTTCCTCCCTCACCCTCCCATGCCAAGAATCTGTCCCTATAGCTTTCTCCTCTCTGTGAGCTGCAGGAAGGAAACCAGAGCCCTCGGTATTTAGCTGGTGGCAACCAAGAAACGCATCCAAAAAGTGTGGGAGGCTGGTGACATTTCTCTCCACGGGTCAGAGCACTATCTGGCGTTATTGGCAGAGACAAAGATCATTTCTAGCTGTTATCACGTTATCACTTCACCTTTGAATAATCAGAGAGTTACTTGGGGGGGGGATTGTTTTGCTTTTCCAATCCCTTTAATGAACTCGTCTACTCTGGGAAAAGCTGCTGGGATTTGTCACATTAGCTAAGGGCTGACTCACTCGTAAATTGGCTTAAGCTTGCACAGCTACACTCGAATCCTCACCCAGCCTCTGTCCCAGCCTTCCTTTTCACAGAGAGAGCTTCAGTTCCTAAAGCAGTTGAGATACTAAAGCATTCAACAGTAAGCACTCAGTCCTTTGAGGACCTGTGTTTTGTCTGGAATAAAAATAAAAAATGAGTAATATCCTTCCCCAGAGGACACAAGACAGGTTTGGATGAAAATGTTACAGAGAAGTCAGACACCACATTATCTTTTTCCTCACATTCTGTGTGTACACACACCAATAAGAGACAGCACTCACAGCTTTGAGTGGTGGTTTCCTGGTTTCTTAGTGAAATAAGATTGTGTCTCTGATATCTGTACGTTACACATCCCAACCAAACCTGGCAGCAAGGGGAAGGGCACAGATCTATCCAAGTTCCTCCAGATTTAGTGAAAAAAACCCCTCCAGGTAAAAGCAGTCAATCCATGGATATCCTCAGAAAAAGAAACCAGCCATCTAGGGAGAAGTTAAGTCGTCCATCTGAAATCATCAAACAAACAGAGCTGGCCGCCGGCATCCTACTTCCCACCATTACCAACTGGATGAGACTGAATTGCTACGCAGGGAAGCAGAGAAGGCTTCTGACCCCCACCCCACTCAAAACCGGAGCCCACACAGCGTGGAACAAAGTCACAGACCCCCAAAAAAGCCATTCTAGTATTAGAATGCTCTAATTGCTCTGCCAGGGCCAGAGCAAAAACCCCGGCATGAAAATGGCAATGCCGGGTCGGAGCAAGCGCCCCGTGCCTCCACAAGTGACCAAAAGTGGATGTGAGGACAAGGCCAGTGTGCGGGGACTTCCACCCAGAGGCTCTCGAGGAGGGACAGCATGCAGAGCTCCGTTTTGTCACTTGAGCAGAAGGAGCAGCCATGACCCATCGGCAGGACAGAGCCTGACAAACGCAGGGAGACCCGAGGTGAGCAGCAGGCTCCCCGCCACACGCTGCTCAC
>NW_010421583.1:37811-40711 GCF_000710305.1 Buceros rhinoceros silvestris | reverse complement strand
CCGCCCCCCCCCGCCCACACGCTGCTCACTCTTTAGGTCATTAAACCGCAGCAGCAGCCCCTGGGCAAGGCTGCTGTAGCGGTACGAGGACGCAGGAAGCAGGAACCTGGCTGCACTTGGAAGCAGTCATTTTTTCCATTCCCCCCACACCTCCTTTTTTTTTTTTTTGGTCCCAATACAACTCCACTGTGTCTTTAGCAAATGCTCCCGCTGAGTTTTCAGAGTCAAAACAGCACATTCCTTGTGACCCCAAATGCCTGTGTGATTCCACTGGGTGTGAGGAGAGGGCGAAGCAAGAGCAACCCTTGAGGCCAGCCCGGCCAGCTGGAAGGAGGAAGGTGGTCCCAGTGGTCCAGTGGAGACAGAGCTCGTTTGGAACTGCCCCTTCTGGAGATGAGCATGACAGTGGTTCCAAGCCCTCAGGGCTGGAAAGACAATCCTCAGCCCAGCTTCTGCTGCTTACAGGGGTAGAGGCTGAGGCTCATCATACAGGACCAGAGCGGGGCAAGGGAAGACAGTAGGTCCCCGGCACCCCTGGTGACAGGGGACATCCAGCGTGTTGTTTTGAGGTGCTACTGATCAGTGGTGCGGAGAGGGGGGATTGACTTTGGAGGGCACCTTGTTGTCACATGGCTAGAGTTCATCAGCCTTGAGCAGGAATTCTAGCTCGTACTGTTTCTGCTCCAAGCAATGAAAGCTGACGTTAAAACACAGACACTGAGCTGGCTTTAGTGATGGCTCCGAAAATGAGGCAGTGGAGAGTGTGGGGCAGCATGGGAGGGGGCTGGGTTCTCTGGGCAGGTAGCCACAGTTTCCCAGGATGATGTAGTGGACATACACCTATATCTGCCTGTTCCGCGTTCTCAGACACCCCCACACAGGCTGCGGCACCAGCAGCGCAGACAGCAGTTCCCAGGTACCTGTGGGAATATTCCCATTTCCTTCCCTTCTTGTCCAGTCCCCAGACAGTCACTGGCTGGCGAAGGGGAGCACTACCTGGCACGGCTGCAAATAGTCTTCCTCTCCCCCTCACCCGCCTTCTGCCTCCCCTGCTATCAGATCTGGTCTGCTCTGAGTGAGCTTTAAGCTCACGGCTTCTCCGAGCAGCCCAGAGGGGTATTACTGGGGAAGATCCCTATCACACTCTAATATACCCCAAGGCTCCAGCTCCTGTTTGTTTAGAACAGGGGGGAAAGCAAGAAGAATGTAACCCATTGAGCCCGAGCACAGGGGCTGGAGATCCGGTGCGAGATGTCTAGCTCCGCTGTCTGACATTCTCTCCCACTTTCCCTGGCATTTTTCTTTAAAGGCCATTTTTCTTTAAATGACCCATTCCACAAAGAGGAGCTGCAGCAGGCAGGCTGACAGCAGTTTGCTCCCTTGCCCGTGCTCCTGGCTCCCCAGCGGCTGCCAAGGACAGTGGCTTCCTGGCAGTGAGACCTTTTTTGCAAAGGGGACATTTGTCCTGGTACAGAGATCCAGGGGGACATGAGTGAAAGTCTTCTTAGCACCCCGTTCACCCATGGGGTGAAGAAGCCTGCAAAAGCCTATGGGACAGGGGTGCAGGCTCAGCAGATCATCCCCACGATGGCGAGATGTGCAGGGGCACGGAGACACTCACCGATCCAAGAGTCTCCAGGGAGGTCACCCAGTACATTCGTTCTTACAAAAGGGGATTTTTATGTGTAGAATTTGGACATCACAGATACTTTAGTTCCTTTCTCTGACCATGAAAGCTACGTACTTAATTGATAAAGAAGTTTCTTTTAACACAGCAGAGAATATTAACTCCCTCCTTGCCTCAGGCACTCACAAGAGCTGACAAATTGAAGTGGGAAATAAACTCTTCTCCACTCACTTCGCGTGTCTGTGGTGGGAGGAAATACGGAGCTCTGCAGACCCTTCAGACTGTACAGGCTCTTAAAACAGCCCCTCATTAATCATGACAACACGGGAGAGTGAGACCGAGATCAAAGAGGCACAGTCCAAAACTCCCCCTTTGGGTTCCCTGCCGTTAAAAGTAATGGCAAGGTTAGGAACCAGCAACAAGGGATCCCTGAGGGTTTTGACCTGGCTGGGCATCCCCAGCTGTAGGAACCAGAGCTGCTGCATGGCCCCCTCATTTTACTGGTTTAGCCCAGGTGAGGATCCACTTGCACGGATTTATCCAAACCACAGGAAACTGCGTAGCAAGACCGGCCCCTTCAAAGGGATGGTATTACCAGTAGCTCCTGCCTGTAGCTGCAACTGGAAACATCATCTTCTGAGGTCAGCATTTGCTCACCTCCAACTGCAGAAGACCTCGGGGGGGAGTTGGGGGGGTCGGGGCGGGCAGTACCCAGAAAGGTGCCAGAGAAGATAGTTCCTCCCCCCACTCCCAGGGGAGAGTATCCACTCAGTTCTGATCAGGCGGTTTCGGGAAGGCTGGGGACTCTTGCCCTGAGTAGAAGACATGTGATCCTTCTGTGCTGGTACCCTTATGCCGCAGCCCTGAGTTCATTTATACCCCATCCACCTTCTCAGCAGGAGGGGGAAGTTCATGCTTCACCTTGTGGCAGTGTTAACAGGAGCCATTCGCCCTGTAGAGCACTACCACTTCACAGCCACAGCGGTCCTACTGGTCTGCGGGGATACCAGCTGGTGCCTGAGGTCAACTTCAGAGAGCTCTGGAGCTCTCGAGCACTCGTTATCCTCGTACAGCTGGCTGCTGTACCCCACCAAGACCCGTTCCTGAAGGGCTGGTGGCTGAGCTGGGTGAGACACAGAAAGGATGAGGGAACTTGCCCAGGGTCAACAAGCAGGTCACTGGGAGCGCTGGAAACAGAACCCAGGCTTTCCATTCTCTTGCTCCAGGACATTTGCTCCCACAGGCAGGAATGTGTCCCCTCAGGGTACAACAG
>NW_010421583.1:32804-37772 GCF_000710305.1 Buceros rhinoceros silvestris | reverse complement strand
CCCACAGGCAGAAATGGGTCCCCTCAGGTGACACCAGCCACAGTCTCGAGTTCAGAGCAGCGCCCGTGTGAGCTGCCCCTCCTCTCACTGTCCGACCTCCTGTAAAAACATCCCCAGAATCTCCATCACTTCATAAAACTTTCAAACCCAGAACCTGGTTGGAGATATTTATCCTGTTTGAGATCATTTCCCCCAGGCTGACTGTCATTCCTGGTTTAGAGATTACTGGCAGCTCCCAGCACCCTTTGCTGGGAAAAAGAGGGTTTGATAACTACAGCAGCCCTTGAGAAACAAAACCCGAACGCGCCCCGCCTGCATCACCCGGAGAAGCTGCGTTAGATTCCAAGTGTCACACCCACAGAGCAGACGTTCGGAACCCTGTCAAAGGGGACATCAGAGGACAGAGCTTTAAGGACAATTTTCTGCCACTTTAAATTAGCTCAGCTTTTTCTTTTTTTCTTCTCATCTACTGAAACTTCCTCATCCATCCCAGCTCATGAGGATCGCAGCCAGCACTGCCAAGAACTTTGTGCCTACCCTTAAATCTTGCGGGGGCGTGCGGGGGCTGCCGGCCGGCGAGCCCTGTGGAGGGGCGCTCCTGCTCTTGGTGGTTAAGAGATCCCCCTCGATTTTCCTGCAGAAAAAGCCTCAGAAAGGTTCTCAGGTGTTTATTAATAAGCTCCAAGTGCCTGGGTGAAGACAACAGCAACACCCAGCATGGCGCCGCCTCTTTCCTACCCCAAGTTCCGAATGCTTTGGCTTTCTGCCCCCCTGGAGCCAGCACTGATCCAGCTCCCGGTGCCAGCCTGCCCCACACCTCTTCTCCAGCTCCTTTGGGGGAACAAGCAGGAGGTGACGGGTGAAGGGGAGCATTCCTTGAAGAGATGACAAACTCTTATCCAACTTCCTCCTGGCAGACCGAGCTCCAAAGGCCAATGGGTCTCCACCCCATGAACCAGGACCACTTTCACAAGCACGGTGGCCAAGCCACCTTTCCAGAGAGCTGTGACAACCCTGTCTGCTCTGGCAGGGCTCTGCAAGGCAGCTGCAGCGAGAGGGAGAGCCCGGCAGGCAGCGAAGAGAAGGAACGCTGGAAGCACTGAGAAGACAAACACGCGCTCGGTGTTTGTGCCAAACAGAGAGCAAACACAACACCCGCTCTGCCAAAACCAACAAACCCGAGCTGGGTAAAGAAGCGAAGAACAGAGCGGGTCTAACCGAGAGGCAAGCGCCTCAAGGGAGGGTTAGGATGCTGGCTTGGAATCCACAGAAGCGAAGGGAGGTTTTATGGGAACCCAACGCGCTGTCGCCACGTCATGCCAGGTTTCTTTCCTGTTCTTCGTCAGAGTACATCCAGTATTGCTCAAAATTCCTAACGGTAGAGAAAGTGTTCTTAGGCAGGCCAGCACTGCGTGCGGGGACACTGGAGCTGTCTGGAACTCCCTGCAGGAAGGGGACGTGCTGCAGAGACCGCCCCAGAAAAGCCCCTGGACCAGGTCGGTTCCCCCTGAGCTGAGCTACATGCTCCCATTCAACGCTGCCTGGTTTGAGCTGGTGTTTCCCTCCTTATCTCCATTGGGAACCTCCATATGGATCGATCAACCCATCATACAACCAAGAAAAAGGCACAACAGACATTTTGCGGCTGTTTCGTCCATCCCCACCCTTCCAGCTACAGCCTGGTGGTGGCTCTGCGCAGAGGTTTGCCCGTGTGCAGGAGAGGGCTGTGCTCTGCGTGCTTCTGGTGTGATGCACCTCTGCTGCAGCCCGGGATGGAGCTCCCTTCCAGCCTGGGAGCAGGTCCGGGAAGCTCCGGGAGGTGTCTGCAAGCGCGTCCTTTGTCAGCAGAGGGAGCAGCCGGCGTGTCCTCCGCCAGCCAGGACCTGCCGGGATGCTCTGGAGGCTGTGGTGGCTTGTGGCAGAGGCACAGGGCAGCCAGGGGCACTGTGTTCCCTGCCCTGTAACCCCAGCTCTCTCTTCAGAGCAGGGTGCCAGGCTCCCCTCCAGCGCACAGCGCATCCCCCCAGCCCGGCGCTCCTGGCTGCCTCCCCCTGCTCCTCCAGCCCATCTGCAGCAAGGCAGCATCTACCACATCACTTCAATGGACACAAGCCACCTCAAAGCTCGGCAAAGGGCACCCAGCCCACAGACAACTAGCACTGAGCACCAGGGAGAAGGGGAGCTGGGACAGCCCCAGTCCTTGTGCCTGTGGACACCCTTAGTAGAGTCTCTGCTGGTGGCAAAGCCAGCTCAGTGGCCCCAGCACCCGGGTTTGGCGCTGGAATTTCAGTGTAAGGCATAATAAAAGGACACGTGTTTAGTCTCCGCAGGCTGAGACGCTGCGAGATGCAGCAGAATCAGCCCCAACCTGATCCGAGGTTACATTAATAGCTGGGACGGTTGTTCTGGAACATCATGGCCTCAGCCACAAGGCAGAAGGTTGTTGCCCTGCTGGCAGCCCATTGTTCTCATCTTGGAGTTCAGGATAAAACATTTCCGCTGTTAAGAACGCAAGATCACAAGGCACAGTCTAGCAGCTCTCCTGGACACTTCAAGCTTCCCAAAGGGCCGTAAGGAGGGAGGCGTTGCCAGCCCTTACAGCCTGACCTGTCTGTTCTCAGGAGTGCTTGGGAGCCTGGAGCTATTTTAAACCAAAACCACTTGCCACAGAGAAAATAAAAGCACTACCCCCTTCCGAAGCCTAGAGAGAGGGGTCATCCATGTAGCGAGGAACACTTTTTTCCCCCAAAGACCATCAAATGAACAGTAGAATTACAGGACTAACCAGCAGATGAGCTCCTCCTCTCTGCAGGGAGCCAGTACCTGCTCGCCAACAGCACTGCTTCGGAGACCGACCCACCCCTTCGCTGGCTCTTTATCAGGGGAACCCTGAGTCCCAGGAACGGAGCCATGCTGCAGGGAACAGGGCACACCTGAGTCCTGAACACTGCCACGGCACTTCAGCCTGGCCCAAGCAATCTGCACAGCTGCTGAGGATCAGCCCGGCGAGCAGTGAGTTTGGTGCCCTCTTTCCAGAGGTGAGAGCCAGGACACAAAGGCTCAAGGGCTTGGTGTTAGTTCTACATTTACAGGGTCACCAGCTCCCTCATTTTACTTCAACAGATTCAGCTCTTAGGGCTTCCTCCATCGCAGTAGTTACAATGCCAAAGTACGTGGTGGTAATTCCTGACTATCCCCTAGAATTAATGCCTCAATAGGGCTCATTTTACTCTGCCTTTTTTACCACAGTCACCAGTTCAGAATGGTTTTCCAACTGCCCTTGAGCTTTCCTTGCAGACTAAGCATTTAACGGACACTCTGCTGCTTCTGTTTGCAGGCTCCTCTCCGAGAAGAGGCTTGGAAAGGGTCTCTCTGTTTGGTTTCATCATTGTCCTCCGGACTGATTTATAACCCACGCCTATTTATAACAAGAGTTTTATATGACAAACTAATCATTTCGCTTGACGGTTAATAGCCTGCTGTTCATGGCGGGTTTACATGTGCTGGGCTCTTCCACCGAGTGAGGAAAGGCAGGCAATCCGCGGCTAATCCAACATAAATACCCCTGGAGTCAGTCTGGAGTGTGGCATTGAAGTCATTTACAAAACGTGAAATTCGAAGAGAACTTAAAACCTCATAACCTGTCAGCTGCCCGCCAGGGAAAATATCCACGGAGAGCTGCAGCTGGACCCTCCGTGGCGGGCAGATCGCTTTGATTTCTCTGAAGCCCTTAGCAGAGAGCGAGGGTGCGAACCAGGCAACCCGGCAGAGCAGAGGTGGCTTTGCTCAGCTCCTGAGGGTGACGCCTGTGTGAGTTAAATCGGAGGAACTCAGAGCGGATGCCACGGTGAAGGGCTGATCCAGCACTGCACTGTGCCCCACCGAGGCAGGAGCACAGTGGGGAACACGGGGGTGGTGAAAAGCCTCGTGTCAGGGCAGCCCTGCAGCCTCGAGTCAGTGTCACTCGCCTCCAGTGGCCGTGCCAGCAGAAACCCCCGGGGGGAGGCGGCCCTGAACCAGAGCAAATACCCACAGGCAGGGAGGAAGAGCAGTGAGCAGGGGCAGGGCGAAGAGAGCCAAGTTTTAGTCAACGCTAACTGTATTGGGGGGTGTCGCAAGAACCTTTGTGAAATTGTTCTCGAACTACTGCCTGGTACCTGGACAAAGCTACAACTGCAAGTACGAGACACTAACGCTTGAAACTTAAGGTGATTCTGTGCAAATGAGGGTTAGAAAGAAGCTTGTTCCAGTAAGAAGAGATGTACTTCTCACTTCTAATGTCCCCAAAACCCTGAACTCTGAAATTTTAAAGCAAAAAAATGCAGCAGCTGTTTGGTTGCCATTCTGCTAGAACACCCTTCACACCCTCCTGCCTCAGCTCGTACAGAAAGGGCACTGAGCACGCTGGAAGGACCCAGGAAAGGAAAGAAAAGAAAAGGCCATTTAATTTGTGTCAGCCTTTTGCCCTTGCACGCCACAAACCGCCATTGTCACTGGGTGGGATTCACACACTTGGCATCAGACCACAGGCTCCAGCACACGGGGTTTATTTTGTTATAAACAACTTCTTCATACTGAACTCAGCCCTCCCCAGTTCTTCAGTTTTCTTGGACTATAAATTTTATGACTACAGAGGAGCATTGAAGCTTTGCTTCGCACACCATTAATCTCCTCACTCTCCAAACACCACGGAAGCCTTGTGGAGTATTTGTCTCAGCCACAGCCTGGCCAGGAGGCTGGTGTCCATATTAGTCATGAGTTCTGTGCTCTTGCACCTCAACTCTGGAGGCCCAGTCTCAGCTGCTTCTTGGCTGTTTCAACCCCTTCTACCCCATCTCACTGCTGGACGCAGAGTCTCGTGCTCGCATGACTGCTGGCTTGAGCCCCAGGGTACAAGGGAACTGCAGCCTGGGAGCATTCAGAGCTGAAAGACTCCAAAAAAAAAAAGAAAAAGCAAAAGAAAAGAAA
>NW_010421583.1:23575-32771 GCF_000710305.1 Buceros rhinoceros silvestris | reverse complement strand
TGTAGCCCCAGGGTACAAGGGAACTGCAGCCTGGGAGCATTCAGAGCTGAAAGACTCCAAAAAAAAAAAGAAAAAGAAAAAGAAAAGAAAAATCTTTTGGCTACAAGACCTTGGTCATGTGTAGGAAAGCTCCTTAAGGGACAACCCGCTATCCTGGGGTAAAAAGAGTTGATCAAAACCCCAGCAGCTTTCCAGTGGTGGCAGCGACTCGGGCAAATCAAGAGACACGATGCCCACTTCCTCTGCTAACGTGGCTCCTTTCCCCAGTGCCGGGTCTGCCACAAGCTCTCTCTGCTGGCCAGAGCAGAAAGGCAACGTGGCTTCCAGACAGACACCCAAGACAGAGCTGCGCTTCTTCCCCTGCCACCCTCCACAGGCAGATCGCGCCTGCGAGGGAGGCTGAAGCCTTTCCCTGTGTGTTCCTCGGGACCGGCCGACAACACACCCAGACGACTTCCACCGGCTGGGAAACACCGGGCAGGACAGGACTCCTTGTGCAAATAAGGGGGAACTCATATAAAGGCAGAAGAATTCATCCCCTACTGAGTTCATGAGAGTAAAACACAGGGAAGAAGGGGAAAAGAAGAGTCACAAATCCCAAACCAGTCTGACAAACATTTTAGTTCTACATCAAAATAAATAGTTCAACTCTGATTTTCCAAGAGCAGCGAGACTTGGTTCAAAGAGCCCATAGAATGAACCACATATGCTGAATGTCACCACGCTGCGAGTACGTCGCTGTAAGTCATGCAAGAAACAGCCCGATTTATTACAAATATTCACACAGCACAGTAGAGCTCAGTAATACGCGCGGGGATACGGCCACCGGCCCCCACTCGCTTACTGCAGTGTGAAGAGCCGGTCGTTACTGACGGGTGTGGTGGTGCTCACGATGTTACACGCTGTCTGAAGCTCCAGGAAGGACTTGGTGCTCCTTGCTGCGCCTTTCGCCAGCTGCCGGCTCCCCTCTGCCAGCAGAGCACCTGGGTTCAGCTTAAGAGTCCGTTCTCCCCAGTGTACCGCAAAGCCGGGGGGATTCTGGCGTGTTTTGTGGAGCGAGAATGACTGTATGAACACCGTGTATTCTAGACAGTCTCACAGCCCCAGCTAGAACAACCTCATTCCATTGACCAGAAAGGGGAACTGACCTGCGCGATTCGACGATTCCTGTGCCCGCTCCTTCCTCCTCCCATAGGTATCACTTTAATATGTTCTTCGCAAAGGAAAAACCACCACTTACTACCTTGAAGATCTGTCTCGAGGGATTTATAACGGAGATGAGCAAAGTCAGCATCAGCCACGCCTGTGCTACAGCAGATTTTCCCGCAGCTCTTGACATGAACCATCTTTGCACACCACCAGTGCTACCGGAGCGTGTAGAAACATCACGTAGGGATCACCCTGAACAACAGACCCAGCAGCAGAGGACTTTTTGTCCTGCCTTCTGCTGTCCCCAGCAGTGTTTGTTTTCACCGCAAAGGATAGCGTAGTTGATCAAAAACTACGACACCGTAGAAGGGGTATCTTCCATTCGTGGCAGACATTTGAGAACAACACCTGGACTCCCTTTTGGGCCTTGCTGGCATCAATTTATGACACTGTTACATCTCAGCTAGGCGAACCGACGAAAGGGCCGGGTGTCTGTGGAAAGGGAGAGCTACAGAGGTACATGGAATGAATGTGGGTTTTGTTGATCACAGGGATATTACCACCCTGGGTAACACCTTCACCCCAAGGAATGTCAACACCCTTTTAGCTTGTTGAAGGAGCGTATAGCCTGGAGCTCCATGAAAGGTGCTTCAGGGGTTCAACCTCACTCACTTCCATTTGCCAACAGATTTCTAGAAATTCAGACAACATTCACTGGATGGTCTTCAACAGCAGTTTCCACCCCCACGTGGAGCTCAGATAGACTCCCTCTGCCCCTGGCCCCCTGAGGGAGGTAAGCCTTGCCCTGTGCTTTCTTTCATTATTCCGCTGCAGTTCAACAAGCACCAACCAGGTGCCGTATTTGATGGGAGGCTGCTACCCCCGCTGTCTTTGCCAGGCTTTTGACAGCTGGTGTGACACAGCTGACACCCTCACAAACGGTTCTATGGCACCTGAGAGGATGCTGGTTATGTGATGCAGGGCCAAACCACACATGTATCTTACTAAAACATAAGAACACAAGTAAGGGAGTTCACTAGAACTGGTGCCCTCAGCCTTACCTTTTCCTAAAGCCAAAACTGCACAGGCAGCAAGGTATTCATCAGAGCAAGGGAATATTTAGATATAAAGAGCCACAATTAAGAATTTCAGACTTGGGTTCCCGTCTGTGAAGCAGGTACTGAGAATTCAACAGGCTTCTTGTCAAATACATCCAATTCTGAGCAAGAGAGAGGGCCTGTACATTTACAATTGTATGGGAAAAGCAGTCTGGCTGGCAAAGCCTCGTCTCCTTCCTCCACAACACAGAGAACATAGTCACTGTTTTAATTCTCCTCTCAATCCTTCATTTACCAACTCAAACACCCCACAACTGATCCCAAAAGACGCGCTGATTACAAGTGCTATTGTGAAACAAAGTCATAGCGTTACAAATTCCCAGCCTCGGTGTGTTGTTCAGTGAGCATCTGGTGAAGCACAAATTAAATATCACAGAGTTTGTTTCTGAATTATAAAAGTATATTTTTTTCTGGTGAACGAATCGGTGTGGACCTTGAAAAGCAGCAGCCTCTGGAAGCAAGCTGAAGCACCTGTGAAAGGAAGGGCTCTTTGCTGGTTTAGGAAGATGCCAGCGGTTGCAGGAAGCAGTCTTCAAGGGTCCAGATAATGGTTTCTTCAGTCAATGCACGCTGCAGGCTCTAACTCACATCCTTCCCCGCGGCGCTGCTGCGGGCGGCGTTACGCACCCATTAACATGCCCATGAAATCCGATCCGTTCTGGATGGTGATGGGAGCTCCAGCGCTGTTGTCCACAAATATGGAGGTGTACTGGCCAGCCTGCAGAGTGAAAGGAGGAAAAAAGCATTTCGCTACCATGAACTAAGCCCAGAAACCTCCTGCCCTTTTCTGTGGCTCCTGGGAACACAATCTGACCAAATATTTGTGCTGCAGCACTGCAGCTTTGACCTGGTGGGAGACACTTTCTTCAGAGAAGCTGTGTTACGGGTTTATTGCCTAACTAGATCCTTACTGCACTAGCATCTTTTGGGGGAACTATTCGTGTCCCTCTGTGCTTCGGATTCCCCCCTATGAAACAGGAAACACAACTGCCACCCTGACAAGGCAAGGGGAGGCTGGAGAAAGAAAAATAATTACTGTCATTTCTTAGAGGGAAGGTTAATTCTGTGGCTTTAAGCACAGAACGTGCAGCACAAGTCTGCCTTTTGTCCCTGTTCCTGCCACAGATCCTCTCCAGCCACCCCAGGGGTAAGGCACTTAACTTCGTTAACCTTAGGAAGGAGGTTAATAAAAACTTCTCCAGCTCCTAGTGAGAGTTCAGCCTTGCCAGTAAATAAGTCCCAGCCTGCCAATCACGCTAGAAGCACGACTCCCGGTCTGCACAGGCTCACCTGCAGCTGCAGTAAGCCATGCACGTAGATCGTGAAGATCTTGCTGTTACTCTCCAGACCAGCAATCACTTCCAAGGACCTAAACAGCAGCAAAAGAAAAATAAACAGGTTAAACACCTAAGGCAGTCACAACGATGGATGTGGAACTACAAGGGTGTCAGGACCTTCCTGGCAATAGGACCTGGCAGTTCTGGTGCCTGTCTGTGCTAAAGGGATGGCTGTGGACTGGATTCTAGCAGAAATCAGCTGCCCTGTGAAAGGAGAACGGTAGAACCTTGTCCTCACTGTAGCGTCCCGTGAAAGACCCACAAGCATAGGGGATTGTGACTGCAAAGCTCAGCTGGAAGCAGGAACTGGCAGCCGTCATCTCTCGCAGAGACCTTTCTCAAGGTGCTGTAGTCTCCATCCCCCACCCCTGAACACAAGCTAAACATGCCCTTTAGATTCATCTACACACCAGTTATCCCCGTTTGTTGACCACCACAGTAGCTTAGACTTCTGTCATTCTGCAAAGCGCTCACTGTGTGCGTTCTGCCAAAACCAGCTCGCTCATTTTCAAGGTATAAAAGGCCTATTTCACCTTACCAATATCTGCAGTCAGCCTGCACAAGAGA
This sequence comes from Buceros rhinoceros silvestris, assembly GCF_000710305.1. NCBI lineage: Eukaryota > Metazoa > Chordata > Aves > Bucerotiformes > Bucerotidae > Buceros > Buceros rhinoceros. The sequence goes on along the minus strand of NW_010421583.1, from coordinate 28,600 downwards.
GAATGTGCTCTACAGCTGAAAACTCTTTTGAGAGGACATCTGGATCAGGGGTCACACACAAGCCAAAATAAATAAATAAATAACTTGAGCTTCAGTTGCGATTCAGTGGAGAGCTCCAGATCAGCCCTCAAGCACTGTTCCTCTGTAATACCGTGTTCTAAAAGCCATCGCGTTCCTTGCGGTAGCGAGATGTGGGACAGCTGCTCGCTGTGGCATCCTCTAAACAGAACTCTAACTCAGCAGCTTTGTACAGGATCCGGGGTGGAAGGAGGTGCCTGAGACTTCAACAACCCCCAGCTCAGTTCCAAAGCAACGCGAAAGCCCAGAGCTCCGTGCCTGGCTGGTTCTTCCGAAATCTGCCTAGCCACTGGGAGCAGACCCAGTTGTTTTCCCAAGAAAACCAACCCTTTTTCTCACTTTCTCCCATGAAGTGGCGGTGACAAAACCCAGCAAGTGCAAACGTGCTGCTTCCAGCCCCTTTGCGAGGAAATAATGTGCCTAAGAGGTAGGGGCAATTTGGCCCAGCGAGAGCAAGCCGCTTGGCACCACCTCGACAGCAGAGCTCAGTCTGTGTCATATCCTGCCAAAAGCCTAACTTGGGTGGGAACTTCCCACCGTTAATCTCTTCTACTCCAACTGTCTCCTTGCCTCTGAGTTTCCATCTCTCTCAGCCGAAAGCCCTCAGGGCTCTTTCAGCTCCCTCAAATGAATGCCTGTGTACGCCGACATCCCCAGGAAATTCCATAAGCACAGGTAGCAGCTCAGCCTGTGCCAGCAGAGTGTCTGTCCGGACAGGTTCCCATCCCTCCACCCAGCTTCCCTCCATGCCACAGACCAGTCACACTCTCACCCACCACGCGAGAGAGAGATGTCTCTCTCAGAGCCAGCGCTGCGTTACTCCCGCTGCTGTCCAACTCCCTCAGCTCAGGACAGCCTCGCAGGACAACCAGCCATAAATCGGGACCCTGGACAACTGATGAAAACTCTGAGTCAGACTTCAGAGAGCTTTAGCTAAACAATTCACATCTGGGGCAGTTCTGTCTAAGAAGAAAAAAGAGGTTTTACTGTTACTGTTCTTTGGAGAATGCAGCTATAAATTCTTCAGATGGCAAGTTAATCTCAAATAAACCTGCCTGGGCTGTACGTGACAAAGGGGTTGTTCACACATCCCAGCTAAAACCAGAGTAGTTTTCTAGGAGCTTTCAGCTAAAAAGACCTGCAGGAAGACCTGAGGAAGGCACAGGAGTTTCCATGGCCCACAGGGAAGCCTCCTACTCAGACAACTCTTGTGCTAGTGTTTCCCAGAACAAGGAAGCAAGGCTGAAGTCACGTTGAAAGCAATCAGAGACTGACATCCAGTCTTTTGTAATATTACTGTGAAGTTGACTGAATGGGCAGCAAAGGAGAGAAAAAGATAGACAGGCACTGTCCTTGGAAGACAACGAAGAGCGGGCATCAGGATGGGAGGCCTGCTTTTCACTCTTGGAATATCTGACTGGTCCTTGCTACACAAAGGACGGGAACAGGACTCTGCTCTGTGCAAAGGCAGTTTGTGAGAGCTACTCGTAAAGAGGACAGGATCGTTCTGTCCCGCTCCTGCCTCTTCCACCCCGTGATTAAAGGCCTGGGCTGTCCCAAAATCACTGTGTCAACATGCATCCTGGATTTCAAGACCAGACTGAAAGGTTAAAAATTAGAATTAAAAAAACCCACGTAAAACTTAAGGGACAGATGGAATCAGTCTCTTCAAGCATTTATCATATAAAATTTGCTGTTGGTGAACCTGATTTCCACAGCTGGTTGAAACATTGGCCCATCTGCAAAAAATAACTGCCAAGACAGTGCTGCGTTAACTCACGTGTATCGGTGGCACAGAGATTCAATGCAGATCAACACGCGGACGTTATCTCTGGCTCGCAGCTGCACTTTACTCTTCAACTCACTGTGGTCTGCGGAAAGCAGTGGAAGAAATTAAGCACTTTCACAGCATAGCAGACCACCAGTTGCTGGTGTTTGGCTTAACAGGGACACCAGTAACCTCGTGACTTCTGTACTGAACAGGGAGAGGAGTGGGAATACATGAGAGAACTCTGCAGACAACAACAACAAAAAAGCCAAAACCCCAGCTACTTTCTGCACCTCTCAAGCAGTACAGAAAAGGTTTCTGTGGACAACACTCACCAACGTGGACATTGGCTGAGAACTGGTAGATGCCAGACACGGGTGCTGTGAAACGTCCTGTTGCCAGGTTTAATCCTGTCCCCCGGAGAAAAGCTCCTTTGGCCAGAGGCTGTAAGGTAAGAAAAGCAGACCCTGAGCAAGTCCTCAGCACTCTCAACAGTCACCTCTGCCCACGACAAAGCACAAGCTTACACGGACGAGAACAAATCTGGAAAAATGTGCAAGGCTGTGCCTTACCTCCCCAGAACACACCTTCCAGGGTGGGTCTCCCTCAGCATTTGATGCCCACAAGAGGCAAAACAGTCAGTATGAGACGTGAAGATGCCCTTTGTCCTCACTGCTGAACTCTCCTAACTCGTCTTGACTCAGCCTGTGCTCACGGCCTCCCTGTGCTCTGCTGATCCTAATGGCCTCCATCTGCCACTGATGCTCTGATACGCAGCATCTCCTGTTGTTTGAGTTGAGAAGCCCCAATCCATCACAGCCCCTACTACTCCCAAAGACTTCCTAGATGGGACCAAGCAGTGTCCCCGGTCTTAAAAACCTGCAGCCCTATACACCTATATACAAGTGCAGAGGAAACCCTCATATGGGTCTCCAGAGCTTTTCTACCCGCCGCAGGCCTAAGTCACTAAGATACTGTTAAAGAACAACCGCTTGGATGCTTATAGATTCCATATTTAGCTTCGTTTTGTTCCTTGGATGCTACAGAACAGGCAAACCCCTAGTAAAACACCAGGCAGCTTCTCCTCATGGCAGGGAAGCAGTCTGCAGTCAAACTCGCAGCAGATTATCTGACTCAGACTAAAATAAACTCTGAGAGAAATGTTTATTGTTTGTTTTGGCCTGCCTCGCGTATGGATTTGGCTGGAGCTGCAGAGAAGCAGGAGTTGCTTCCATGGGCCAAGAAAGCACATTAGTCAGACTCCGCTTCCACCGCAAGAGCATCCAGCGCAACGCGAGCGCGTTCCCGTGACTGCTGTCCCGGGAGCTGTGCCTGCAGTGGTCTTAGGGGACAGAAGAGCTGTTCAGATCTGACTCTGTAAAGGACACGCGTGCCACATCCCTGCAACTCTCACACACATAACCCAGTGATCTCAATGAACCGACACTGGAGGGGGCATCCAATACCAGATGGCGAAAGGGGCCTGACACGTGGAGAATGAATTTGTAGCAGTTGCTACAGGTGCTATCGCACTAAAAAAACAGGAGTGGAACATCTTTGTTCAAGCACCAGAAGGAAGTTAACTGGCTCCCCAGTCTGATTCATCACAGCGAGAAATTGCCAGCTTTCACAGTGCAGGGTGGGAGTAATTGACTTAGTTTTCTCTTTGAAACGGAGTAAGGCAAATATTTGGGTCTGGTGGTGTTTGTTTAGAGAGTTACTGCATGGAGAAGGAGTGAAATGACCAACCTGCCTTTATCCAGCAGATCCCAGGCAAGGCTCACAGAGGGTCATTCCCAGTCCTTATTTACTGAGATCAAGGTGCAGCCTTAAATTCACTGAACTTTCGTAGAACTGTTTTATGTGTGCTTATGGTGGTGAAGAAACATCCATGTGCAACAGCACATTTCTCGTAAGAGTACATATGTATAATGGGAAACCGGTAATCCTGAACTGCAGAACAACGTTCCGCTGATTTCTAAACCTCTGTATCTGCCAACGCGCTGAAGCGTGCGGACGTGCACGCAAACACACGGGAGGACCTCTGGTTGCTTTCTGTATACACACACGGACAACCTAAGAGCCAAGCTAACACCACAGTCTGTAGAAGGAGATTGATTCTGTTCTCGTGCTATCAGTACACATCATCTTCGGTGATGCCTTTTTTGATTCACCTCACTGGAAGAGCAGATCTGAGCCCTCTAAGTGCAGATCTGCACAGTTAATTCGTTCCTTGTTACGGCTATTAGCAGAATCAGCCACATAATTCCAAAAACGCTGGGTGAGCATGGAAGGCAATTTTAGGCACCAGTAAATTATCACTGATAAAACATTCCTGTTTCTTCATGCCTACACTTCTTCTGTGGCTTTGTTATTCTTTTACTAATACAAATAGACAATGAAGGGAGAGGTTCTCTGGGCAAAATATTCCACTAAACCCCACGCCAGGTAGAGCTCCCTGCTGCACTTGCTGCCTCACAGCCGCACGCTCACCGAGCTGCTTCCAACGCCGCCGGGATTCCTATGGGAGAAACTCAGCACTTGCTATTTCAGTAGCCAGACCAAAAGCAAACAAACAAGTTAGTGCCCGGCCATTCTGTACAAAGCAAGGTCAGCTTCTCCTCCTCAGATCAGCTCCTACCCCACGTCTCCCTCATACACTCCACAGTTTACTTCTGGATGGAAAACAGGAACCACGAGATGCAAAGTGCCGGTTCGGCTTTCGGGGGAGGAAGGCTGTGGAAAGCCCTGCACTGATGCGTCTGTTACCAAGGAAAAGGAAAAGCCAGCCTGCGCAGCAAGCAAAGCGGCTGCACCCATCTCCTGAGCAGCAATAAAATTCAACTGCCAAAGGCAGACATTTAGCTTGACCTCAAGGCACTGGAGAGATCAGACTCCTCCTGGGAGCTTTCACCATGAAAAGCACGTAGGCCACCTTAGCCTTACAAGATCTGATCCCAGCGATGTTGCTGGGCCCCAGGTAAGCCCCACTGCCACAGCCTGTCAGAGGCTGCAGTTACTTCACTTCTGGCGGTGTGAAGTACCTCTCTGAAGGCTTTTGCAAGAGGCAATCGTTAGAAACCTCGAAGCATGAGATAAAGGAGGAAGAGGAGTGGGGAAAGGAGCATCGCTTATTTCATTGCAAATAGTAAGGAAACTGTGAGACCAAGAGGAAGAGC
>NW_010421583.1:0-23498 GCF_000710305.1 Buceros rhinoceros silvestris | reverse complement strand
GAGCGGGAGGGAATGCTCTTGGAGGAAATTTAGCAGAAAAGAATGACAAAACCCTCACACTTTCTCAATACTCAAGGTCAGAGTGACTTAGATGACACACTCAAATGACAGAGCGTAGAAGCGATAGACCATTTCTCAGAACAGGTTCTTTCCACTATCTCAAAATGCTTTGGGTATGGTCCAAATCCAGGAGCTATGAGTCAGTCCCTCTCATCTCACTGCGAAGTATCAAACTGCTGGCTTCTTCGCACTGGTAAGCTGACAGAGTGGAGGAAGGCGAATTACCTGTTTCTCTTCCCCTTGGACTGTTTAAAGACAATGTTTTCATCTCTGCAAGAGCATCCACTGTCTCCCTCCCTGCTAAATTCCCCTTATCTGAGCACAAGCTAAAACCAGACACTTCTTGTCCCAAAGCTGAAATGAAAGGCTGGCATCCAGCGGGCTGCGAGCCCTCCCACATCAGCTTCGGGGCCAGGAGCAATTAGGAAGAAGCTTGGCCTACGATAACAAAGCATGGGAAGCATCAGCCTACGCACTGATTGCTGAGATGTCTTTATTCACATTTTCCCTCCTAATTAATGAGGCAGCAGATCTCTCTAGCCTTGCCCACACTTCAAGTACAATCTTGCCTCTGTGCCAGCACCCCCAGTACTGTCAAACCAGGCTTCCACAAGTGTGTTTGGGAAAGATCCAGGAAAGCACCCTGCTTCGAACATAACCACTGCCTCTGGACTGGCCCATCTAACAAAACGGTGGCTCTTATTTGGGCTCACAAACCTAAAACCAATGGCTTCTGTCTGCCTCTGACATTTTCCGCAGCTGAAGGTTCCTCTGCAATTAAACAGATTGTGCTCTGGAAAAAAGAACAAGTCCTTCAGACTAATGCCAAACACGGACAAGTCTTTCTCCACCAGTAACTGCAACAGAAAGACTGGCTGTTGTTTGGACCTGTGAGACTGCCTCTCCTGCACAGACCTGTTAGCACTTCAGGAAGAACTGTAATGAGATTCACTGGGGCTGCAAGAGCGGAAGAGTCTGTCTCTTGGGTTTGTCAGGAGGGAGAGGACTCAGCTAAACGTCCGTCTCACTGCAGCTGAGCTTCAGTGCTGAAATCACCATATGAGATCCTACTTCTGCCAATCGCAAAAAGAGGGGAGCCCGAGATGAGCCTCCAGGCTCAGGCTGCCCTTTCAGGAAACACCTTTATTACAGAGCCACCTGTAGCTTTACAGCCTGGGGGAACTAGAGCTGATCTAGGCACAGTGGCTGTTGTGGAGTTGCACAGGTTCAGTCTGTAATCCCTTCTCACCGACTGGAAGTTCTGAAGTTCTACCAGGGTCTTCTTATCTACAATGACTTGTCCTTTTAGCTTGCAATGGAATGCCTCCTCTACACGTCTGTGGGGTGAAACTTCCTCCATGGAGAGCAGGAGTGGAGGCAGCTGGCTAGGATGGGCAGAAATAGCCAGGGATGCTCGATGCTCGATGGCTTCTGAGAAGAAAAGTATGAGAAAACAAAGGCTTAGTTTAAGAGCCTGGTCTCTGAAGCCGTTAGTTGTGCAATGAGACTTCCGCACTTAACTCTTCAACTTGAACTAAGCAGCACTGGGGAAACATTTTTTCAAATTTTCCATTGCCAGGTAGGGGAATGCTTTAAGATAAGCATCAGCAAAGCCCGTTCTTTATTTGCCGTGGTGCTTACCAAAAGCAGCAGATCCCAAAAGCACAAAGCTCTTACAGTCTTTACCTTTTAATATCTCCTTAAACTCCTGCAGAAGGACTTCCCGGGTGACTTCAGCACCTGGTGCTCCTGGAGGTCCCTGGGGACCGGGAGGTCCTGGGGGCCCAACAAGGCCACGCTAAGGAAGCAACCAAAGTAAAACACATGAATTAGAACCAGACAATTGCACTGACAGATCAGAAATTCTCTCAGCCACGAGCCAGTCCTATGGGGCTGTCAGCCACGCGGGCAGCCCCCTCCACTATCGCTTCAGCTACAGCCCCCATGCAGTAAACCATAAACCGTCTCTGCAGCCAGCTGTGAATTCCAGCACTTGGAATTTGCTCACATCTTTATGTGGGAGATAAAATGGTGCTCAGGTAAACACTAACTGGTTCTGCAAGTACACGTACGCGGTGTGAAACCCAACAGGCTGAGGGGGAGTTTGCTGCTTCTGTATCTTCTCATATCACTGAAGCATTGTACCAGCTTTTCAGCTGCTTCCTCTGCCTCTTTGCTAGCTAGAATAGCCACCGAGCCACGGTGCACGTTTTTAATATGTATTGCTCAGACATAATGATCACATCTAGGAATGTGTCATTAGAAGCATTCAGGACTGTCTAAGCAGCAGATTAGAAGTGCACAAGTGATCAAGCATCGCTCAGGAGATATCAGTAATTCATTAATTTGAAATAAATGGCTTGTCCACATGGATTAATATATCCTTTGATATACTTGGAATTCATCTAGTTGAAGAAAAAGTTAATTTTACTTCTACTGAGCAGAAAACAAAACCAAAAAAGGCTCAGTCCAAGAAACAGCTGGTTTAAACAAAACGGCATGTTGACAGAGGAGCTCACATGCCTTATCTCACAAAGCGTATAGCACTTCCTATCTCAAACTACTCCAAAATATTTCAAGAAATTAAACACCAACAAAGGAAAATGCAGCACACTCTGGGGTGGGAGGGCAAAAGCTGGAGCACACAAAGCACTTTGCACGTCACAGTCCGAAGGAAGCCACAGCGCACGTTTATTAGCTGACAGCAATCTAGCAATAACCTACTAATTTCTTGTCTTTCCCTTTGCATCTCCTCTTAGACGTGTTGCCATCATCAGGGCGGTGAACAAAGGAGATCCAGGTCCGCCGTGGATCTGTGATTCGAGGATCCGGAGATTCGAGGATCTAAAGAGAGACAAGAACAAAGACTGGTATCGCTGTATCTCTTCGGCCACTATGTGGATCCAGAGAACGTGATGTTTCCAGACCAGACTGTTGTCTGCTGCCTAAACCACACCCTCGGTCCAGACGTACGGCACGTGGGGGTACACTGAGGGTGGGCTAAAGCAGGATTTTACACTTCCGTAAGAAGCAATTCGGTTTATCTGGTACCGTGCCCCGTGTTGTCTTCGTTTCCAGAGCACTGTAAATGCAGGACAGCAGTTCTGTCTGAGTTCTGCCACAGGTGTGAAGACACCAGTCTTCCAAAGTGGCCCGTAAGAGTGGGATGTTTTTCTTCATCAGCTACAGCCTAAGCCTGCCAGCAGAATTGTCCCAAAAGCCGGAAGATGCTGCCCTTCAAACATCAAAATGCCTTCTCACAACTAAACATGCTATTGCCTGCAGGGTTTCCCAGCTCCCTTTGCTTAAGAAACCAGTAAGAGCCAAGAGCTGGGAGCCAGTGTACCTTGGAGACCTTTCTCAAGCTGCCGAGGCTCTCAGCTCTCTGACAGTCTTAATACACGCCACAGAAAACCTGCCCAGATGCCAGAGATTGTTCACCACTGGTATCTGACAGTTATCGGTTGGATCAATTAAGCAATACAGGGAGATTAAAACATACGGAAAACCTTGAAATGCTCCATAACTTTCAAATCACAGGCTGTAGAGTGACAAACAGGCACACACAGAAAAAACCTCAATTCACAACGTAAAACAAAGTCCATGCCTGACCACAGAAATTACGTCCACTGGCAAATTCAACTCCCTGCCTATTCCTGCGTTCTGCATAAAGAAATTCCCTAGAGAAGCTTTGACATTGCAGTGCCCAGCTCCAACACAGCCACGTTCACAAACATACCTACGTGTGCTCGTTACCTGTCTCCCTTGCCGCTTCTCAGAGAACCATATTGAGTTTTAATAACATTTCTAGTACCACTTACAAGTGGTACTAGATTCCTTCTCATCAGTCTGGAGAAGCCTGTAGGAAACACTTAACCTTGAGAATGCAGATCGGGCTGAGGTCCCGGTAACTGCAGTATTTGTCACTGTCTGAGAGCGACAGGAATGGGACAGAGGATTGCAAATGTTAGCTAGAAACATCAGGGCAAGGCCATTTTGAGGAGAGAAGCCCATGGTCTCTGTGGTCTGCTACGCAAAAGCCATGCAGCACAAACTGTTTCAAAATTAAATCTTAGAAGGCTGCTGGAGTTCCAGCATAAGGTTATAAGGCATGTTGGTGCTTCTGAGCTGATGGAGAGCCTGGAAAGCTCTGCCTACGGCACACACCGGGTGTAGCACGAGGCACCTGTCCGCACATTTCTGAGCTGGTGTGATCACAACTATTTATTTCAAACCGCTTGGGTCAATATACGATTTACAAAGTCAGTCCTGAACAGACTTTTTCTGTTTATAACCACATCTACAGTCTGCTGTAAATTTTTAGTCAAGGGGTCCTGGTAGGTTTTTATAGCTGTATTACTGTTTTTACTTTTTTTTTTTTTACTATTACTTTTTTACTTACTGCACCCAGAACTTAAACAGCTTTCCAAAATCCCACTGGAAAGTAATGTACACGGAAGACCATAGGAAATCCTGCGTGTTGTGAGGTTAGTCACCTCACTACAATATTATCATCCTCCCAGATTGCTGCACTGCAGATTTCTGTGAAGAACAAGAAAGAAGTCAAAGACAGGCCAAGAAGGTCCTTTGGTGCAAACCTCTCCATCTGTTTTAACACGCAAACATCAAGGGCAGAGGCAAACAAAGTTTGCAAAAGTCCTGAGAACAGCACGGGAGGTGCAGCTTCTTTCTACAACAAACGTGAAATACATTTATCAGAGTTTCACGGAGATTTAATGGTTTGGGATGGGAGAAGCTAGTTCCTTCCTACCCCACTTCACCTGAAGACAGATGGGTGCAGCATCACCACACACAAGGTCATGCCTGCGGAGGACGGAGTTTGTGAGCATTTAAACCTGAGACATGTAAAGCAGTAGAAGCCTACCCGTGCTTTGCCCAAAGGAAGCAGAGGGCTTTTTGTGCCGGTGACCGGGACTGACAGGTCTGTGGTAAAGCTCTTCACAAAACAGAAGGAAGCAGCTTACTAACAGAAGCACCCAACTCAGGCGGGATGGAGTATTCCCTAGTGCTGGAACAGAAACCAGCGAAGAACAGCCGGGCTGCAGAGGAAAGGAAAATCCCATCGGTTCTTCCTTCAGAAAGGGCTGGCTCGTATGGCAGGAACTCAACAGTGCAGGCTCCAGAACACTCCAAACACGGCTCCAGAGTCTCAGGAGCTGGGATACAGCATTTGCTGCAGATGTGGAAGAGACCATTCCAATATTCCTGGTTTCCAACAGGCTGCAAGACTGGCATCAGCTCCCCTCCACCACTGAAATGAGGGAACAGACCAGCCAGGAGCAGAAGCCAGCAGTCATGGACAGATTCTGATCATTAACTGGGAAGACAAACAGATGTCCTCAGCCTTGCTGGAGCTCCAGCTGTGAAGAAACAGGTCAGAGCAGACATCTTGCCAGGGAGAAAAAAGAAATCCAGATGGCACATCCCAGAGAAATACATGAAAATCTCCTTAACTTTAAAAAAAAAATTAAGAACCCCGTCCCTCTCCACTGGTTTGCTTAAATGACAAATCCCTCTACAAGACAGTCATGGCACTCCCCAGTTTCTCCAGTACAAGGATGATTGACAGTTAAAATGAATGTTCCATCCTTGTGGTATTATTATTTAATTACTATGGCATGCATGAGCAATCCCAGCTATAAGCATGCAAGCCTCTGTTTTTCTTGGCAGCAGCAGTCTCCAGCAGCCAAGGAGACCTTGCAGCCAACTCAGGTATCAGTCAGGACTGAGAGAACAGCCTTGGAATCCCGGCAAAGAGGACTTGTCCCTCCTGGGGTGCTGTTTGCAGAGCAAAGCTGACCTGCAGGAGTCAGGAGTCCTCCTGTTAACTGCAGTGAAATCAGGCTTCCTCCGGAACACTTGAAACGGTACCTCCAAAATCAACAGAAGCCTTGCCAGCAATTTTAATGAGCTCTCAATCAGCTCTTTTAACATTACTTTGGAATCCGAACACAACGGCACCTATCGCTTCAGAACCAGAAATTAGCTCTCCCTAGCTTCCCTCACAGTAACAGACAAGCTGCGATGTAACTCGGGCTGCCGTGCACTAGCAGAACCCGCGGCTCTGGCTGCCTCCAGCTCCCAGCACAGCACGCACTGCCCAGAGACACAGGCAGTCGCTGGCCAAGATTCAGCCAGCACAGAAGAAACTGCTAGCAGAAACCTACGGTCGAGTAGCAGAGTTTGGATCCTGAGAAATTTCTGAACTGTATCTGAACTCCTGAAATTCAAGGACAGTGGGATCCAGCCAGCATCGCTGTTAAAAACGACAGTGAAAAGGACAAAAGTGCTTGGAATAACAAGTCAACACTGCCTGGGAGCAAGCCTGCACACCTGAAAGCACCCTGAGGTGTTCTCAGGCCCACCTAAGCACGTCTCAGGGTGGGATGGGATGGAAAGGAAGATAGAAAGGTTACCGTTTTGAGAGGACAGATCCTTTCCACCAGCAACTGCTCAGAGATGTGTGTTCAAGAGCACACACCTAACCATTCCCACCCACAGCCTTTAGGGCTGACGGTACTGCCCGGAAAGTTTTGCTCACAGTTATCGCTGCATTCGTCCATGGGTGGAATTATATTGAAGAATTCTCTGCTTAAGAGTTAAGCAGTTGCCAGACTCAAAATGGACTTAACTAAGTGTTTCAATCATTTTATTCCACACAGTTCTTTGCTGTTACACCTGATTTACACCAGCAAGAGTATTTTCAGCTTCATTACAAAATTAGGAGCAAATTATTTATTTCAGTAGTGTATTTTACTTGGAACAGGTTAAAAAGTGACAGACCCCTGGGTTTTTTAGCATGAAACATCCTACTTCAGCTGCTAATAGCTTACAGTTATACCCACTCCTGGTTATTAATGAGATGTAAAACCCAGGTCCTGACCACTTGTGGTTTTCACAGATCTCTCAAGAATTTTCCCTAGAGCAGAAGCGTTAGGTTTGGCGTCTTGGCCAAATCCGAAATGGAATTCCCACCTAAATCCCCACTATGTTTTGTGATTGAAAAATTATACTATTTCCAAAAAGCTCCTCCCTGCCACTTAAACACCAACTGCCTCCAGTGGTCCCACCCCACCCGTAAGGAGTTTAACGAACCTGATGGATTCATTAGGTTCAGTGAGCAAGAGCTGCTCTGGATGAGGAAGCAACATGAAGGTTGTTGCTGCATGAGCTGCACAGCAGCGCTCATCGGTGCCACCCTGGGATGCACCGGTCGAGTTCTGTCTTTAGGAACGCCCCAAAAAGGTGAGGAACCGAACAGCAGCAACAGAACGGCTGGAGCACAATGCATCTGGCACACCAACTCACACCTGCGGCAGGAGAACCATCTTTAATAATGAGCTTTAAAAATCTTACAAACAGCTCTGAGAAATGAGACCCAGCACCGAGTTATTCGAGAGGCTGAGTCACATGTACGAATCCAACGTTATTCTACATGGGCCACCAGGAATTGCAGCAACTCAAAGATAACACTGGAGAGTTTTTTAATTAAAAAATCAACACATTATTTCCTTGGAAATACCAGGTTTATCAGCAGATTTAAGCCTTCTGCTTCCCTGTTTTAGGTAGAGGTTTCACCACCTGACTCATGCTCTGTGAGTGTTAAAGGGGAGCTTTCTTCACTCCTATTTGAAAAGAATTCCCCAGAGAAATTTGTCCCAAATTACTTATTTAATTAGAAGGAAAACACATCTACCTTGTCAACAGTACGCATGAAAATCTCTGCTCGCAGCTAATATTTCATTCCCTGCTCCTTCTGGTTTGATAAACCTACCAGCTGGCCACGGAGTCGTCTTAGGTAAACCCAGCCTTCATTTTGACCCCCAAAACAACACCAAAACCTTTCCTGTCTTGTGCTGCAGAGAGATGACATGGGACACTGCTCTGTTTCACTGTCCTGTGCAGAGCGCCCCTTCACGAGACAAAACTGCTCACAGAGGAAGATTCAAGGCTCAGAGAGATCAGTCTTCTGCAGGGAACTGCTTCCACCCTTCCTTTCGCTAGACAGGTGAGGTAAGGACAGCTTCACTCTTACTTCACTTCTTCCCCTAGTGAACATAAATTGTGATGCTTTGCTCTAAACAGCAATCGTCATTTACCTCAGAAACGGGGTAATTCTTAAGCACTGCATGCATAGAATGTGCAAAACAACCCCTCAGCTTGGGCAGTGCTCTATAAATATAAAACACAGCACAGTCACCCGTGACACTTAACTAGAGCCTGGACTTCAGCCTCCAGTAGATTCCAAGGAGAGAAGTTCACACTGCCCAGTCTGGGAGAGGATCGAGCAGAGCTCAGGAGCGTTTACATCAGAGCTCTAGTTTGGTCCTATCTGCGTTAAACAGAACCTGCCGGCAGTGAACTCGCCAGCTCCGACTGCAGCCAAACCTTCGCCATGGATATTTTAAAGCAAAGTATTTCAACACAGAAACTGCAGCTTCCAAACAACGGCTGCTTGAACGAGTGCCCACTCCAAACAAGCGCCGTGTTTCTTCTAGTGATATCGTATGGACGACTGTATTGGCATTAACCAAGACCAGCTTCTGCTTACTTTTGCAATCAGAATATATTCTGCGCACAGTCCAGTACATTTCACATCAAGCCAAATTAATTCCAGAACACAGTGAAATTTAGCCACACCAGATTCGTCTCTGCCCCCCTTCGCAAAAGCCCTTCTAGGGAGAGCAGAAGGAAGCGATTGATTATAAGCACCTCAAGAATTCAGCATGTTTACAACCTGTCCTGACAGAGCCCTGCAATACACAACGACAAATGAGCTGAAGAAACGCGGCTTACGGTCCCCTAACGATAAAGTTAAGGGCAGCAGCCAGCTTTTTACATCAGGGACTGTTTCCCAGACTTGCCCAACCTTAACCAATTACTCTCACAATAGCATTGAACAGGATATTTAGAATGTCAGCCCAATTGTTCTAACTTGCCCCCTCTGCCATGCCCCAATTTTTGACAGGTTTGTTCCTCTATTGCTATAGTGACTGCCAGCCCTAATGCTTGTGATCAAAGTCCTCGTTTAGAGGTCACCTCCATTTGAAACAAGGGACATTTTTGTGTGAGCAGGGGAGGGGAGAGAAAGGGGGGGAGGCTGTGTGATAGGGGTAACTCCCTTCTTTCTCAGTGTTGTAGTCTCCCATTTCATGCTGCTCCTACTCCCAGGACCTGCTGCCACTTCCCTAACCCCCTCTCCTACTCCCAAGCAGATATTCACCCGAAAGGATTCTGGGGGCTCTGATCAATGGACTGGAAATATTTTGCAGCTTTCAGCCTGGGGTGATTCTCTCAAACACGTAACTATCGGAAAGATCCGACCCTGCAAAATTCCCTCACTAAGCCCAGTGAGGCAGCAGCCACAGCCCCTGAGGCATCACACTCAGTCCTACACTTGTCACTTAAGCACAAGTAGCACCATCCTGAATCCTTTCCTACAAGAGCCACGATCACCTTAAACAGCTCATCTGCCTGCACCAAAAATTGACCATCTGTAATTTTCAACCCCCCCAGGCTCTCTGGTGGAAGGTGCAATGCAGGGAGAGCTCAGCAATGCTCTGATGTTTATACCACTATATTTGCCTAAGAAAGGTTTGAAATTCTATTTCAGAGAGTAAAGGGTTTGCCTGCAAGAGGTGCGTCACCACTGCAGCATCATTATTGTACTGTGAGAGCCCACTTGCCTTTTTTTAATGGGCTGTTTCTGAACAGCACAGTGCTCATGCACTAGAACTCCAAACTATCTTTACACTTCACCAGCTACTCCTATAGGACTGGAACTTCAGTCATGCATATTCTGAAAGAAATTATAAACTGTAGTATTCCAGTGTTTGCTTCAGTAAGCTAGCAAATCAATCGTGCAAAGGCAAAAGAGAGAACATTTCCCTTTAAAACCAAATAGCATTTGGCAAGATTGCCTCAATCACTGGGAAAAGGAACCAGCATCGCATTACTGCCAGAAATAAGTTCTACCGAGCGCTGACAACCCACAAACACCTACCTTGGGATGCCCATGCAGCTCCTCGCTGTTTGAGAGGGTGGCATTGAAAGGCTCTGTGTACTGATTAGGTTCCTTCTTCACCTTTCTCTCTCTCTTTGCTGCCGTAACTCTGAAGAGGCAAAACTGCTGACAAAGTAAAGTTGCCACAAATACCCAGGTGCACCCCTTCATTTTGAAAAGGGAGGGGCCAAGTCAGGAAGGGCACTCTCCAAGCACAGAAACCTTCACCACCAGTAACAGGAACAGACACAGGCTTCTCTCTAAAACAAATAAAACACAAAAAGGTTAGAAGTATCAGAGATGATCCTCTGGGCTGTGCAATGTCGGATGAGCAGCACACATGGATGCGCTGGATGCTGGAGAGATCTCTCTTCAAGCAGGACGCATGGAAATGGTAGAGATAAACTTGTTTGAAAATCTGGATTCACTTGAAGAAAGAGGTAAGTCCATTCAGCCTCTCGAAGCTTACATAAATACAAGAGGCCCTGGAAAGTCCTGCCACCCACCTTGAAGTGTCACTCCCCCCCACCCCAATAAGTCTTCAGCCTCGTTTAAAATGCACTCAACTATGAAACCTAGGGAAGTCAAATTGCTCAGGGCAACAGTCGCTCAGGCTGGAGCTGACAACACAAACTCATGAGGGGGGTTAGTTTGGTTGTTCCTCTTCAACAGATTTCACTTTTTGTCATTTGAAGCATTGTGTTCAGTTCAACGCAGGCTTGAATACGCTCCATCCATCTTCTCTTGAATGATGCTTCCCTCTCCTCAGTGACATCCTTTCCTCTCAAGATGCTGGGGAACTGTAATCCAGGGTTGCTACAGCCACTGCTCTTCTGAGGAGGCTGAAAGCATCACAGCTCAGCCCAGCACTCAGCCTTCCAGGAAGAAAACAAAGTTCTCATGTCACAGAAGCTCAGAGAGAAGCAAAGAATTTGAGGATGTACCTTGGTCCATTAGGAACAGGTAAAGTTTTCCCAAATCTAGCTTCTCTCCCTCTTCAGCTGAGTTTATCTTCACTTCTCTTTAATGAGATGAGGAGCAGTAAGTCCCAATGCCCCAAGCAGCTGTCAGGATGTAGAATCTCGTATCTTTTTTCATCCTCATCTCCCCTCACACTAGGCAAGATTTCAGGTACCTCTGGGTGTAGGTCACGTCTGATTTTTCTCGCTGCTCCTTTCCCCAGCTGCACACTGGCAAAACCCTCCTCAGCTTTTGCTTTACCTCAGCAAATAAGTACTTCTTTCCTGAATGAGTTTCCATCAACTTAAAGAAAGGGGAAAAAAAAAAAAAAAGAAAAAAAGAAAAAAGGAGGAGGGATCACATTCTAATGAGCTGTCAAGCCTATTCTCTTCACATTCCTATTAGACTCACTGATAAGTGGAGCTGGCCCGTGTGCCAGGCAGATTTAAATCAATGCCCATTCCCTGCTCCCTCCCCTCAGCCCGATTCTGGACCTCCCCTTCATTATCTCAGAGAAATCACCATTTTTCTGGGAAGTTTGTAAAACTGTACATGAGTGTGTGGTAGAGCTAAAAATATGCGGCTTGGAGTACGTGCTCGGCATCGCACCACGCACCGATGGATCAGGACTCTTGCTCTGCTCAGCTGTGTCCGCACCACACTCCCCCCAGCTCTGCTCAGAGGGGCCTTTCTGGTGGCTTTGCAGGAGGGTGGGCTGCTCGTGAAAAACAGCAGAAACACCAAGGTCACACAGCTCCCGCCAGCAGTTCGTAAGGGAGAGCCTGAAGCACTCGACAGCCTGCTCATCTTTGTCAGCTCCCCACCACCCAGGACAAATATTCCTCTTCTCTCTACAAATAGAGTGTGATGTAAAAATTCCCCTGAGATTGCACCATGAGAAAGTCCACGAATGGTAAAAGATTGGAGGTCTCATCCTTTGAAGTCCCTTTCGCAGCCAGCGAGCAACAGGTTTGCTTTCTTTTACCAACCCCTCTACCATGCCTGCTGCAATTCAAGCAATAACGCCAGCACAGCTCTTCACTGCACTTTAAAGGGTGGATCAGCAGCAACAGCTCTATTATCTATGGCTCAGGGAAACTGAGGCACAAACAACCTGAGCACAAAATCAACAACTAGAATACAGAGGGGTTTTTTGTAGCATCTTTTAAGAGAAAGGGAGTTTGGGAAAGAGAAGAGCGAGAGTAAGAAGGGAAGTTACACAGCAGCTAAGTAGTTAACAGCGTATCACCCCTCCCCCAACCGGCTCACATTCCATCAAAACTACGTGGCAGACTTTATTTGTTAATAATATTTAACTTTCTTTGGCGCCTTCTCATACTTAAGCCTCTTTTTTCAGGTTAGTTGTAGACAAGCCATGAATTTGTAAAAGTGCACTTGATGACACATTAATAGGACAATCTGTCATATTGCAGCTAAACAGCCTGACAGATCCACACACCGTGGCGAGACACGACATTCGGGGCTGGAATGGGGCGATCGCTGCTTTGGTCTGCTGGCACAGGCTGCCTCTGACATCTCCTTCCCCATCCCAAGGCGATGTCCTCAGCTTTGGGGGAAATGAACCCTGCCGATGTTCGCAAGCGCAAGGTGAAGGTACTTGAAGGCTGAGCAGGACAAACCACCCTGTGTTGTAGCTAACTCGTGACCCTGTGTTGGGCTGAAACAAGTGTCAGGACAGTGGTTACCTCTCCTCAACCTTCCATTCAGCGTTGGTCTTATCTGTAGGAAACCGCACGCCTCGCTGCTGCTTCCTCGCAGCCCAGCCATGGCAGTTCCCAAGCACTCAAGTGTCGCCAACGCAGGAACAACATTCAACCCCACTTTGCCAAAAGAAAAAAAAAAAAAGCTAGGACTAGGCCTTCATAGCACGGCAAACCAAGGGTCTCCAAGTGACTAGAAGAGAAGTGGTTTATTCTCTGAGCTCAGCAATAACAGGAGTAGTTCAGATTGTAACCAAATGAATTCTGCATGAGGGAAGTGCTGAGGTAGGGAGGATATTATCAGAAGCCACATTTACATTTCCCAACTCTGTGCAAGAACCCGCACACGCTGTTTGCAAACACTGTAAGAAGGGCGTGTAGAGCTAGAGAGGAAACTGAAGGGTTACACATCAAACTTATGACAAGATCTTTCACCCTCTACTTATGCAATTCGCCTTTTCCTGAAGACAGGCCTTACCCAGCTACGCTCAGGATGATACCTAAAGGGCAGAGTGGCCCGTTGCAAATATATCGAACTCCTCAGCCTTGGCACAGAGGTGGTGATTTTTAAAGGCAAACCAGCACGTTCCCACGTGCCGACACCCCCCCAGCCCTGCTTCGCAGCCGATAAAGGTCTGCAGTACACCTCCTGCAGTCCCCTCCGCTCTGAACGGGAGGTTCCCCGCTGCTGATCCCCTACAACCTCAAGCTGTTGATGGGGTTAATACACAAAAGCTGTTAGAACAAACCGCCACACACCAGCAGATACAAGAGCGGCTCTGGGAAGGCAGACCAAGAGCTCATGGCCCCTGCAGTTGCCTTCTGCAGAGCCCCTGTCCTCCCAGTTTCAGAGGGTCTCTCCTCGGGGCTCTTCCCCATCCCACGCGGGATCCTTACGCCATCTCGTGGCAAATCCACGGAACCACAGAGACCCTCAAGGAAGGAAACCTTTGCCACTGCTCCTGAGGATGCTCTGGCTCTTGGGAGCACCCAAGGTGGGACATGTCAAAAGCTGTTACCGCGAATAAGAGGTTCCTACTGAACCCTGATAAACCATCCTCATTCGTTGCCCAGAAAGATGCCACTAACAGCAACAAAATATTCAGAGACATTCCAAAATTACCTTCTGAAGAGCAGGGCTTAAGGTAGTAATTAATAACAAATTCTGAGCTTGCTTGTCTGAAGGAAAGATCTTGTCACGTGCTGAGTGCTTCCACTTCTAAGGCAAGCTGGAGAACCACCAGACAGACGCAGCATCTCCTTTCTCCGGCCTTCTCTACCTGGGAGAGTTTCCCATTTAATACTTAGTTACAGAACGCTATCGACACGCAGCATCAGTTTCAAACCCAACTCCTCCTGCAAACGCAATAGGTGGGTTTTGGTTTTTTCCTATAGAATTTGTCTAAGGTGGAGGCAGAACAACATCCTCACCACAATGCTCTTGTGTGTCTGCTTGGTCCTGAACCACAGCAACGCGGCAGTCCTCACTGTGCAGTCCCTGCACCAGCACCAAAACTCCGTGAGGCAGGGCAACCAGCAAATAAAAAGCACCAAGTCTCAAAGAACTCCAGCACCAGAGCTCTTCTGAGTAAGAAAGTAAGGCAGAAAAACCAACGTTATTAAGGAAAATGCACCATCTCATAAAACAAATTAGGACACAGCTCAGCTCTGGCAGATGTCGGTCAGGCAAGGAAACTTCACTTCCATCAAGCTATAAGGAAATCGCTATTAAAAACAACTGGTTTAGATCCCCATACAACTGGACCGCCAGCCCCAAATCTAATTCTAAATGTCAGAAGTGCCGGCAGCCTCCGAGTAACACAGAACCGAAGCTCTCGAGACACTGCCTCACTGTCCCAGAACGGTCAAGCTGTACTCCAGCAGCAACAGCTGAGTTAGCAGCAAGATCCCAATCTACTTTTTCTTCTGAGACACGATCACTGTTGGCACAAACAGCACAACGGCATCTTGGAGCGGCTCCTGCCCACCTCAGAGCACCCGTTCTGAAAACGGGCACTGCCCTACAGCGGAGTTGTGACGCTTCGGACAGTACAGAACGAACAGCTCTCTGCAGAGGATCCGCACCCGCACACAAAAGAGCTCGACATTGCTACCTGGGGGTGTTTCACCACAGGGGTAAAGGACAGCAAACTAACTTGGGGGTGGAAAAAAAAATACAATCTAGACATGAGAGACGCAGCTTTGCCAGCTTTTCTTTCCTAGCCCACGTTTCTCCAGTTCAGATTTCTTCCCAGTGATTCCTTTCCCAAAAACAGTCCCACAGAAAGTATAAATTTAACCATGAATGTTTATTATGAACAAACAACTTTACAACGCAGTCATTTCTACTCCTCAGTACATGCTCGAAGTACGGTAACTTCCATGACCTTGAAATCTTAGGGGCAGAAAAGTTATGGCTACACACAAATCCAGGATTTTAAAAACCAAGATATCGTTAAAGGCGACCACCGAGACGTCTTCTGATTCGAGATGCAAAAACTCCCTCCATACTGTGTGTCACAGTCTTACAGAAATCGATCACCTGCAGCATGGAAGGGAAGGGACACTGGTTCCAGTATCACATACTGAGGGACAACTTTCAGTTTTGTAACAGTGAAGTAATGCACCGCTTCAGGGCATGGAAATATTTTTGCATGGCAAAGAATGGTTTACTCCACCTGACAACTTTGGTAACCAGAAGATCAGCTACCGCATACTAGTATAAATTCTTCTAAAAAACACAAAACAGTAAAACCTACACGGAAGGGAGCAAGTCTTCTGTTACCAAAGGCAAGGAGATGTATCAAAATCTTGTAGGCTGCAGGTGTGAGGTTCAGCCAGCTGCTGCTCCCAGCCTTCACGCAGCACCCGAGAAGGCCATGCTCTCCAATCCAGGGCACCCGAGAGAAACTGCCATTGGATGTTTTGGGGTTTTGTTTTGTTTTTTTAAATACAACCAATCCTCAGAAAAAAAACGCAGCACGCCCAGGATTTAACCAAAGATATTTTCTTTCCATTTGTGGCACTTATTAAGGACAAGAGACCCACCTGCAAATGCCTGGGTGTAGCTTAAGGCCAACTCTTGTCAAAGAATAAAACGCCTTTTATTCAACATCTCTGATTTTCCTAGTTCTCTCACAGTGGTTGGGTACATCTCACAGAAGATGCAAATGCACCATGGCCAAGGTCTCCTTGCCTTTGTCTTCATTCGTGTGGACAAAAGAACTTCCAGAAGATGATAAACATTGATAACCAATTATAAGCTTCTGTCTGTAGGCGATGTCAACAGTCATACAAGGCATTGCGAGACCACAAACATGTCTGAGTGATACTAACACCGACGAGACCAAACAGCCTCAGCTCCACGTCCATACGCTTTGAGGAAAAAAAATACAATCCAGCACAGCCCCAGAGCGACAGAACATTGTTCTGAGATAGATACAACTAACTGGTGCGTCTCTTTTTACAAGAGCTGATTAAGCGCAGACAAGAGGCAAATTAAAAAACAGTTATAAATAAGATTTGGTAAAACCACAAAATAATTATAATTACAAAAAAAGAAACCAAAGATTTATAAATACAATTTCAAATCCAGCCTTTTCCAAACCCCGTCCCCACCCCGCCATCTCCTCCTTCCCTTCCTCACCTCGGTAAGCACTGCTAAGATTTCTTTCGCACAGAGCTGTTCGGCTAGCTTTGATCATTCCTACCTACTGCAGAGAATTGGTCACATTCATCGATGCTCTAAGCTGCATGGCTCATGGGTTAACAACTTACGACTCCAGGTACCAAGGAGAAGCAGAGAGAACTAATCTGAAAGGGAAAATATAACCATTGCGAAAACATTCTTGGACACATGATGTCGTTTTTATTTGGGCTCTTCACAACAGTTAAAATGAAGCAGGCAGGGGGATGCGGAGCTTTTGACCCTGCTACCACCTGCGCCGGCTGCTGGTACCGTTAGTGGAGAGTGCGTTCTCCCCCGGATGACGAGGCAGCGCTGTCAGTTATGAAAGGCACAGGAAGTTTGCCTTGATGGAACAAAGCTTTTGGATAAATTTAAGTGGGGGGGAACCAAGCAAACGGTTTAAGTCTTTACAGACAGACTTTTTTCCCAGACTTTTGAGCTACGCTGGGAGCTTCAGTGTTTTATCCAGAGTCCTGGCATCACCTGGACAAAGAGCGGAGTTTCACTCATCAGTCATCTGAAGGGGAACAGTGACGAACTTGCACCTCAAAGCAAAAAGCTTCTAGAATCTCAGATGAATCAGAAGGGCTTGGGGCTTGGCTTTTTAGGAGTTTATGCAAATCTTCCAGTAAGCAAGCGGAAATGATTTTAAGGGTTTGCTTCAACTAGTGACACTGCAGATTAATTCAGCTGACTCTGAAGAAACTGGTTCGTTATTTGGACTCATTTGTCTTTCTATCCTCACAAGGGCTGAGGTTACTTCAGTTACCAAAGGCCAAGAAATCAGAGATTTTCTGAACACACAATCGACTCTCCATTGGTATGTGCAGTTTTATTACTCTTTTTTCAACAGTGGCACCTTGTGATCAAAATTAAGAATTACAGCTTCGGACTAGAACACCTCCCAGAGCAGAAATCTGTAAGAGAACAAAGCCAAAACAAGACCAGGCACCCCACTAATGACTGATCCGAATGGTTTTTCCCTTGCTAATCACTCCTGAAGGCTGATGACTGCACTTCTTGCAGCCCAAAGAAAACCTTCAATGACAGTGTGAGAATTTAGACAGCACATTAAACACACGTGGTGTTATGTTCCCACTCATCTAATCACTACTGACTAGATATGCAATGATGGTCATTCTACTGTAAAAAAGAAACCGGCAATCTTCCGTGGCATCCACGTTCACCTTGAACCAACCCCTTACCAGGTCCACATGGCATCTCTAACTGAATCATTTCAACACCCTAATGAAAATAAAATACGATATGCAGAAATGGTGGAATTTTAAAAACGCTTCAATGAAGTAAAAAGCCTTATTTGCTTCAGATTTTCAAATTTCAAGTAACAGCTGGAGAACTGCTATAAAAATCAAAGCACTAGAAATGTCAGCGTCTCATCAATAATGCTTTGACTTGTTTGGGAGCCACTACCAGACAGTAGCGAAGACAAGAGGACCTGCGAGCAGAACTTCTTTTAGTTTTCTGACTAATCCAAACTACTCATTTCCCAAACATAACCCATGAGCCAACTGATGTTTTACCTGCAACTTGGTAAAACAAAGAATTACCCCAGTGTCGAGAGTCAGATGCCCAAAGAGTCCCACTCATTCTGCAACTACCACTAATTTGGTCTTGGATTTCTCTTTTATTGCTCATTCTTGCGCTATGCTTCTCAGTACATACTTGACTGTGTAGGCAAAGGCTGCAAAACCAACTATAACGAACAAGTTCGCCAAAGCTCCTCCTAAGAGTCCATGGTTACGATTGGCCTGCTGGAGACCCGGATGATTGGCCGGCGCCAGCGGAACGTGCCCGTTAAGAAGGGGGATTCCGTTCTGACCGTAGTGTGCTTCCCCATCAGGGACAACATCTGGTAAAGGGAGGGATGGAGGTCTGTTACTGAGCTCTTCTTGTGCCTTCTGTTTTTGCTTAATCTCCTGGAGAAAGAAAAAAGAAAACTGAATAGCTGGAAGTGAAAGTGGTGAAGTTATCTGGTGTTTTGAAAAGATTTCAGAACCCGAGTTCTTTTTTCAGAAATGAGAAATTCTCGCATCAGAATTCTTGCCTGTCCAGCTTGTTCTGAACAGAAGACATTAAAAAAATGAAGAAACCTATCACAGCAGCTTAGCAGGATTAGGACTGCAAGTATCTGTTAAAAATCTGCCTGCCCTTGGAACACAGCAGCAGTTAACTATTACTGTCTTCAAAGTTTCCCAGTGATTTAGGTACTGGCAAAACGGCAGAAAATGTTTCTGATTCTCTGGCATTCTTGTAACTGATAAGAAAATGCAGTTAAAACCTTCAGTTCAGACTTATTCCTGCACAAGGAAGAAGGGAAACGGAGACAAAACTTTTCTTTTCCCCCCAGTTTTCCCCAAAAAGAGACAGAGTAAGTTTTTAAAACTAGGGCTTCGTGAATACGTTTAAGAATAATCGCAGATGAATCCAACCTGAAGTTCTATCTCCACCCTGCCCAGAAAGGCGGTTTCTGCCTGTGGACAGTGTTTACTTCACTAGCTGTGCTCACGTGTTTATGACCATGGATTATCTCTAACAAAAACACTCGTCTCATGCCTAAGAAAACAGCTGCAAAAAGGCACCTCCAGATCTTTTCTCTACTCTTGCACAGCGAATATTCTCTGTGCAATAATAAAGATTGCCATTTGGTGACATTTTACAACCCAAAACAGTTTGCCTGGCAAAATAAATTTTATTCCTAGAGTTCTGAATTCCAACGAGCAGCATCACTATAATATTGTAACTCCAGAGTCATGACACAGAGTGCCCTAACAGAAAACTGGTCCCATTCATTTGGAAGGCAGAAAATTAACTCTCAGTCTCAGCAGCAGGCTGAAAGAGCTGAATTCTTTCACTAAGAAGTTACAGGGATGAAACCACCTTGAGTGAGGAGTGAAGAGAGAAGCGTCTTTCCTTCATAACGGGTGAGACCTTATAGAATCAAGTGTCATCAGTGGAAATACACAGAGCAAGTTTCTATTTCCTTCAGCTCTTACCTAGACAGGACAATACAAACTGGGTATCAACACACCTACAGGGTTAGTGCTGTATTCCCTAAAAGGTATCACCTGTTCTCGGAAGTAAAGTAGGAAAAGTATAATGGTCTCTTGTCTTAAAGGAGAATTAAGAAAAAAATCTAGGATATTGATAGACAAAGTCCAGATATACAAAGATTAGATTACATTCTCTATGCACGAGATCTCTGTGGAACAGAAAAGTAAATCCATCTCAAGATTCAAGTTTTTAATTCTTACACGTAGCAAAAGCACCTCTGGAAAGGCTTACACGATTGACAGAATTTGCTGCTGTCTGGGAAAAGTCCTAAACAAACAGTTCACAGATCTACACAGAGAAGTTGAAGAATTACAGAGAAACAAATTATTGCATGGATGAATTCCCTTACCTCCACCACGTCAGGGAAGAGCTCGCAGAAGACTTTATCTTTTAAATTAAATGCTAAGCTTTGTGCAGCGAGCTGCCTCTTCTGTGGAGGAAACAACAATTATCAGCAGTTGTATATAAACAAAAGTTAATATTCTTTAATCCGACATCTGATTATTTCCCACAAGAATGGTGTGAACCACTAGCTAACGAGTTCCTAACATTTCAAATTTCATGCTTTTGAGTATTATTCACTACAACAGACATTTCTAGACACGTTACGCTCTCAGTTCTTCATATATATATAAAATATATTTATATTCAGTTCTATACTACTGTGCCTGCTTGGCAGACACCTTGAGAAGAAGGAAGGAGAAAGTCCTAACAATACTGTTTACTAAAAGGAGTTTTAATTTCTCTAAGAAATCCTCTCCCCATCCCCTCGCTACCTAAAATTTACTTGATTCATCTGCCCGTCACCTGTAGTAGGCAACACCACACGCATTTCTGAGACACCAGAACACCAGCTGCTGCTGTTTTAACTTTGAGATCACATTCAACATTCCCCAAGCTGACAAAAGGCACATCCCCGGCGCTGGAGCTTACTGTGAACTCTGACGTCTCTATGCTGCCCAGGGTGGGGCCCTTTTCCACCATAAAGCTAAGAAGGCCCGTCAAGATGGTCGAGACAGACCAGGCTGGATTCCATGTATCCGGGTGGAAATCAGTGATTGAAAGACACAACCTTCAAAAGGTAAGACAGTGAGGTTTATTTTTCCCATTTAAATTATTACACATTATACATATCGCTAAAATGGTGCTAATTGCTTAAGGGTTAGAAGAAAATACTTACCTTGTATTACACTTAAACCTTCCATTAGGTGTAATCATATAAATACTAGGAGGTTTAAAAGGAAATTCTCTGGGGAATATTAGTTTTCCATGGTAATAGCCACCTGCATTACACAAAGAGATGAATTACTCATTTTGCATGAAGATGAAGTCCTAAGCTGCTGCACAAAATCGGCCAAATAAAACCCTCCACCTATCGTCTTCTCCCCCTCGCTCTGAAGAGATCAAGCTCATCACCTCGTGTCTCTAAAACACCGGAATAATAACCCACATCTGCAGTGAATTTACTCTGGAGGCAACTCTCCCATTTAAGGAAAACCAGTCAAAGAGTATTTAACACACGCAGAGGGGTGGGTTCTCCAGAGACTCACCTACCCGCACATACGACCCCATGCAGAATCCCACTCAAAAAGCACCCCGAGAGAGGCTCCAGAGGACACGGTGAAATACCTGACTGCAACAAATCAGTATTCTACATCTCTCTCTCTGCACAGGAATTCACGACCAGAACATGCACCTCAGCTCACTGAGACCATTTCTGTGGTAATGAAATGGAACTCTTGACACTGCCGGACTGTCACACCCTACACAGTGAGTTAGTGATCTGCTCCAAGACCTTTAGCAGTTACTAACTAAGAAGGAATCTGTCTTCAGTCTAACCTGACCGGGGTTTTGTCAGAACCCTTGCTCACAGAAAAGTTACTAACAGCAGTAACTACCTCTTTTCAACAAGCCATGGCACAGGTCAGGGACAGCTCTGACACCGCACGAACAGTTTTGAGAACTATTTACAGTGGTTCTGTTCTGCCCATCCAAACAGGCACATAATGCCTCAGGCATCTCAAGCACAACACCAAGCACACCCACGCTTTCGCTGATGTGAACTTTTACCTTCATAGGGAGTCATCTCAGGTCCTCGTACCACGTAGTGCCTAAGACAAAACAGGAAAAGTAAATGTATAAAAGCCATCTCACAGCCAGCCATCGACTCCTCTAGAAAAATAAAGTTCGCTATCACTTCAGCAGAAGTTTCTCACTCCACCTCCCCAGCCCAAGCTCCCCAGGATCCAACCTGCAGGAGTCAGGGAGTCAGACCTGACTACCTGGAAAATCTCGTTCCCTCCACAAGCGAGTGGATGGTTCCCTCCAGCTCTTACCATTCGAGGATGTTGGATGGGAGGGGCTCTGCACAGATGTAAGGCACTGGATCTTTCTTAATTCGAAGGTAGTCTTGTTTAAGCCGCTGTGTTGCTGTCGTTGGTGCTCTCTTATTACTGTTGTTGCTCATCTAGTTTTTAAAAAGACATATAAGTACAAGCTCAATACAACATTAATAGACCTAGAGCTACTACGTGTCACTGAACACAGCTCCGGATTGCTGCAAAATCTACTTTACAGAGTATTTCTTTGAAATATACATTACTGTAACTTCTAAGTGGCAAGAACCATGCGAAATCCTAACCACTAACACCCTACTGCCCAAACGGAACATCCTCCTGCCAGAGCACTGCAGTTTAAACGCCACGGTGAGCGGGTATCGTGGGAATACGCTGCACCAGAGAACCCACCTGAGCTCTCAACCACTCCTGGGTTCAGGCGGAACACACACCAGTATGACACTGCTTTAATGGGCTTAGTCTTCGAGTAATCCACTTCCCTTCCAGCCTGAGTATCTATCGCGTTAATATGCCCATTGGTGTTTCTACACACCCAGTTATTTGCAATAAATAACGAACAAAATGCCACAATAACCCTATTACTGACTTTGAGGGGAAGGATTTATATTAAATCTGCCGCCTGCTTAAGAGTCAGTGGAATTTTCAGACAGGAATTTCTGAGCCAGATTATTCTCGTCCAGAAAAACAAAGGTCTCATCCAAAACGAGAGCCAGCGTGAAGAAAGGAAATTCCGCGCTGCTTACAAGGCAAAGACAGCACTAGCCCTTACAATGCACCCAGCACACACCAATTAACAACTGCTACTTAACGCACTTTCCCCGAGAAATTTAGCAAGTTCTTGGTTTTATACAGGGAAACTGAAGCAAGAATAAAAAGGGAAGATTTTTACAAACAGCTTCTAAGAAGAGATAAGACAACGCTTGCAATGCAATAGCAGCATTTGACACAAAAAGTATGTTTTTGAGCCCTTTCTATTCCTTTACTTCAAAAGGATAGCCAAGTACAAGTCATAAAGAAATAATATTTAAACTATGTGGTCAAATATTCAAACCCTAGACAAAATAAACGCATTTAACCTGTTTTTTATTAGAATTAAAATTAATTATTGTTTGAAACATGCAATGTTTTTCCTGAAGTCACACACATTTTTAAACATGATTTTAAAGACGTTTCACACGTCCTGAAATCATAAAATGAAGATTTTTTTTTTTTGTCTAAATAAGACAGCTTTGACTTCAAAACATAAAACTGAAAAGATCCGATTGAATCTAACACAGTTATTTGTTCTGAAGTCTTGCAATAGCGCCCCTCACTACGGACTGCAAAAATACACTGGAATATTTTACAGCACCAAGTGCAGTTTTGGGATTTCGACACCCCTCAAAGCTCGTCCGAGAGAACGTTTGTATCGTCAATGCAGAAAATAAGCGGCAGCGTTTCCTGAAGCTCTGACCACAAGCCCCTTTTCCCCTCTCGACAACGCGAGTCGCCAGAGGCGAGCACGGCAGCAGCGGGCCGGTGCTCACACCCAGCCAACGCCGGCAGCACGACGCGCCCGAGCCCTGCTCCCAGCCCGGCAGGGAGCCAAGGCCCCCCGCTGCCCCGCGGAAGGAGAG
>NW_010421582.1:0-7777 GCF_000710305.1 Buceros rhinoceros silvestris | reverse complement strand
ATTCAACAAATTTTCTACCTTAAGCACACGTATACAACCCTCCGAAGCCTTACCTCCATAAACGATTCCAAACTGTCCTGATCCGAGCACCTCGTCGGGGAAGATTTGGTACACCGTGCTAATA
The DNA here is from genome assembly GCF_000710305.1 of Buceros rhinoceros silvestris. Taxonomy (NCBI): domain Eukaryota; kingdom Metazoa; phylum Chordata; class Aves; order Bucerotiformes; family Bucerotidae; genus Buceros; species Buceros rhinoceros. Next base: position 7,653 of record NW_010421582.1, on the reverse strand, counting down.
TCCTGTTTAGATAAACACAACAAATACTAAGCCCTGAGACAGGGAAACAAAAGAAAAAGTCAGCTCATGCCAGTCATGGAAATGCAAGTGGTTTCCTAGTTTACAGAAAGCTTTCTGAGTATCAGCAGTTCTGGGCTTTGGCTTTTTGTGTTTGTCCACTGAGAGTGCTAAAATTTTCCATCTGTGCCAGGGAGAGAGTGTCACGTCTCACTATTTCTAGCGCCTAAACACAGGGTGGAGCACAAGCTGTTAGCAGATTCATTTGGGAGACTCAAACAAACCTCAAATCTCAGAGCTCAGTTTCATGTTCCTGATATACAAGGAAGAGTAAAAGAACACCAAGGAGTTGATAGTAAAGGCTGCCTCGCTTTTTCTTAGGAACAAACGGACGCAGCCCTAGCAGGTAAATACCAGAGCTGCCCCAAAGCTTCACTCGGCTGCAGGGAGTCCCGAGTCAGAAAACCAGTGGTGTGGCTGTTTACCTTGACCACAGGTCCTGCATCTAATGATCGTAGTGCAAAAGAAACTCAGAACTCTTTACGTATGTGTAGCAACGTACGTAACTCTTCCTCCCGACAGAGATTCATCTTCGTACAAGCGACAAGATCTGATCTCTCAGTGATGACAGGAAACAGTATATTTATCAACATTGTCATTAGGTTTATGAAGTTCGGTTGACAAATTCCATGAACCAATAACTTCTACAGCTCGCTTTTCCTTTGGTAATTAGCAATGAACTATGGATCCTTATCCAGAGTTAAATTACGCGTTAAATGAAATTACCTGTATGTAGTTCTTGCATCTCAAGAAAAGGTGCCATGAAGCAAAGCTAATTGTTTGTTAATTTCTACAAAGTAAGTGAAAAACAACTGATGGGAACTCCTCTAGCACTCTTCTTTGCAAAAGATCAATAACTTCACAAGCTTAATCATAGCATGTCTAGCAGCAGCATCCAGAGAACACTCACCACGTTTTCTTGAACTTGGCAGTTTGACACAGAAATACTGATGGATATATCCCCTGGGGAAGAAAGAAAAATACACTTGGATTGCTGTGCTTTTAGTTCAAACTTGTAGTAATAGGAAATGACATTTACATTACATCAATATCTACTGACAGCTCTAGAAATTGTACCAATTAGGCCAGCTTGTTCTTCTACCAGCCAATATAAAATTACACCAGCCCACAAATTATGTGACTTGAACAACAGTTTCGCAGTCTATGGAAAAGAACAGAAATACACCTTTTATTATTAATGTTTTAATAGTGGAGTCTCATAATTCTCATTTACAAGCTTATTATTGCTTTTTTTTCATTCTGCTTTGGGGCTTTATATCTCATGTAAGTAACATAACTGCAACTAAGGTAAAATGGTTTTATTTAGTGGATTTAATAATAATTTTTATTTACTGTGTCACCTACAATATATTTGATGCTATTCTGATGAAGGCCAATACACATTCAAATTGGTCTGCACACTGTTAAAAGTAATACACATTTCAAATGGTTTAAGAAACATTATTAAAACACAACATGGAAACAAAACCTTGCACTTGTGCTCTAATACAACAAACATCCCAGCTGCTACAGATTCAAAGCTTAGGGTGTTGCCATAAACATTCTGAACTGCAAACCCGCTGAGGGGTTCAATCAAACTTGAGGATATGCCTATTGCTAACTGTATTACACAGAGATGTCACGGTGGGGAGCGCTGCTGCTTCTGTCTGCTACATCTGCCTAGAATCCTGTTCATGCTGACTTCATTTTCTTAGTGTGGATGTCAGCCTCATCAAAACCTCTGTCCTTTACTATAAAGCCTGTACTACACACTGGAGACCTTCTACCAGCATCTTTCCTAGTTGCAGTAAGTAGCTTGAGTAACTTCTGCCCCATACGGCTTATCCCCTCGTCCATTCCTTGGGATTAGACTGGGTTTGGAAGGGAAAGTTTCAGTTACACAGAAGCTTTTATTGTGGCAAATTTGTTTTCAAATGTATGTACTGCTCTGTGTTTATATGCTTACATAAAAAAAAAAAAACATGGACAAAGACATGGACAAGTCTTACACTTGGAACAGAAGACAGAAGGTTGCTATCATTCTCACTCCCCACAGGAATTTGTTGTAAAAGTCTCAGATGACCTTAATCTTCAAACAAAACCCCTAGAGGTAACTACAAACTTGTAAATAAAATTCTCAAACTTCCCAAGAGGGAGAGAAGACAGCTGTCATTCCCAGTCCAGCATTTGTATGTGATTTGTTTAGCTATGCTGGGCTCAAACCAGGGGCACTAGGCAGCTAGCCTGATTGAAATGACATCCGGAATTTGACACAGTCGAGAAAGCAAAGGACAGGACTGATCTAATCTGATACGTGAGCTGTTGTGCCTGGAGATGCAATGCCACAGGCTGTTGTGTTGCTTGGTTTCTGAAGGGTTCTTCATCTCATTAGCATTTCGCGCTGCGTTAATAGCATCCAGATGTCAAGTGCTAAACCTCGTTTATATTGCAGCAAAAGTTCTACTCCAAATCGTGTAGACATACCCAAATTTGCTTTACACTGACTAGGCTGAGTACAAGTAGCAGAGAAACCACATCCTAGCAGTGGGGAGCTGTTTGCTCTGTGCTACTTTGTTATCAGTTCCTAGATTTAAACGAGTTTCATGTTTGGTTTACGTAAGCTATCATCTCTGCTAGAGAATTACCCAAAGGTATGTAAATTTGAGGCAAAGATATACGCAGTCCTTTTGGTCCTGGGTAACATCCATGCCTTGCTGAGCTTAGAACAGCTGTTCTTCACACTTGAGCTCGTTTCATCTCAGCATGGGACAACGTTTGCAGCAGTTGCACAGCCAAATGTGGTGAAAGGGAGCGTATCATCTATGGAGCAGTGACCTAAAGCAGGAAGAGCTGCTTCTGCAGACAGCTAGAAACACATTACAGTCATGATGGGAAAAATCTCTCAATTCACAGCTGGAGCTCAGGTAACTTCATGCCTCTGCACCTTCCTTAAGCTATTACTCATGTCAGCAACTCAAATGTGCCTTGCTATATGACAACAACATGCTTGCTAACAAATCTGCATCTTGTATATTAATACAGCTGCCCGAGTATAAACTGGAAGCACATGGATGAGAAACTGCGGTGTTTAAAATAACACGCAGATAGGCGACAAGCCATGACAGAACAGCCTTTACGAGCTGTGCAATACTTCCTTTCACCGTGTGCAGAAGACTGAGCAATGCCGTTTGTTATACGACTCTACTAATCTGGAGCGGAGGAAATTACTAAACTTACTGTGCAGGCTGGGTCCTGACCCGGCTGATGCCCCTTTAGGGATGACGGGCATCAGGGCGTGCTGTATCGCCATCTCCCACATCCGTGCCACATCGATGCCAATACCACTGGTGATAACACTGTTATTCAGTGGAACGCTGGAGAGGTTTTCTATGTTTTCTCCAACATAATAGACTATATTTGCTGTGCTTATTTCGAAACAATGAGGATTGGCTCCTTGAGGCAGCAAAGTAAAGGTTTTTGCAGGTTCCAGAGACAAAATTTCAGACAATGGGATCTCCTAAAATGAAAAAGTGTTTTACTTTCTGTGTAGAGATTATCAACATACAACTAAAGCATGAACTTCATTTAACTCATTTATGATATTAGTTGTTGTTTAAAAGCTTCTTGTACCTTCTTGTACCACATGCTTCTTGTACGAAGAAGAAAGGTTCTTGTAACCTCAAACTCCATGACACAGAGGATTGTTGATGGTAAAATACTAAGTGTTTCTTTCCTAGACCAAGTAGAACTGCAAGTATTTAATTACGCTTATCAAACAGAGCAGTGAGGTGCCATCAGAGAAGAGGAGGACTATCCACATATCAACAGAGCTCCACTAGAAAAGTAAATCCTGATGACTCCTTATTTAGTAAAATTTATTTGCAATAAATTATTTGCAGAATAAATCTATTCAACATTAAGATTCCAAATCCATCTTTGACATCGGTGTAAACCTGATTGTTTCATCTTGAAAAACACTTACAGCACGTTTCACAGAACGTATTTCCCTGAGAGAAAGCCCTATGATAAAAATATTTTCCATTAAAAATTTCCATTACCTTATTGCAGTAACGCCTGAAGAGTTTAACTGCCTCAAGCAAAAGGATATGAGCATTAAAGCAACATTTTACAGTCAAAATCACAACATGATGTCCAAAGGACAGAATTAAAATAATATATACTATACCTAGCTCTTTGGAAAGAATTTGTACTGTGAATGACAGAATGTCAGTGAGTATTCTTGGCAGAATTTGTTGCTGGCACTATATTGCCCCTGTATAAAAACCTTCCATTTGCACAACATGTATTTTACAGGTCCTTGTTAAATGACACCTTTTTGATGTGGGACTTGACTGTGAAAGGCAAAACACATATGCAGCTTAAATAATGAAAACAGATCAAAGTTACACTAATAGTGTACTTTTAGTAAGTATCCATTCAGCCATTATATTCTGCTGGTACAAAAAGATATTCCTTACTTTGTAATATTTGCTTCCAGTATCATTTTGAAAAAGTGTGATGCATTTGCTGTCCAGTCTCCAGTAGTGTCGTTTCCTCTGCAATAAAAAACAAGAGGAAAATCTTTCTAGTGTTCTCCAAGTAAATTAATGAAATGTACATTTCTCAAAAGCAACCCTTCCAAACTGTTTTGCCAAAGTTTGAAGAGATAAATTATGAATGATAAAAAAGATTCATTTGCTCTTACAAGATTTTTATGAGGACTTTATATAAGAGTTTTGGATTTATAGGGCCACCCCCCGTTGTTTCAGTAATAATAACCTAGATCTGTTCAAACTGTCCAACTTTTAAAAATTTAAACTGTCCCTTTGATGTCTGCATTACATTCAGCACAATTTGCTACAGGTACACTGCTAAAATAATTAAACTTCCTTTCTGTATCAGTTATAACATCCCAGCTCACTTTAGAAGGCCAAATACTGAAGTCTTTATTCTTGTTTTAGGAGGTCAGAGTGAAAATAACTTTTTTCTATGCTCAATCTACTTTACAAAATTTTCAATTCACCTATCAGTAAGGTACCTAGGAGACTGCAGTTAGAAGGTAAAGCTATTTTCCAGAACCACTTAGGTGTTAACATTATTTTTTTACTTCCTTTAGAATGTCTTCACATTTGGCTGCCTACGATAATGCAACTGACACATTCAAACGTTTTTGTGTGTTTTAACTGTCCCATTTCTTACAAGCAGCGCCAGTCCTCATAACAAGAGTCAGGACTTTAGGAATCACAAATACTGCAAAAAATGCCTTACGTGAGTGACTCAAAGTTGTCCAAGTGTTGTTAGGATTTGATTTCATACTATCGTACAGTATGTACAGTAAGACAGGTCTTCCTTAATGCTTCTTACCAGCGTGTCCTTGCTCGTGTAGTGAACCATCCAACCCTCCTTCATTACTGTGCTGCTTCTTCTTTTTGTGTGCTTCACAGATTGTACCACTCTCATTAATGGAATATTGTTGCTGGTTGAAGGGCTTAAGAATAAATGAATACAGGCTTTTAAAAAGAAGATAACTTTGGACAAAAAAAAAAAAATTCTTTTAATCAGAAAAAAAATATATATCCAATGTCACGACTACATTTATCATCACTATCAGACCTGGACTGGAGACTATTTTATTTTGTCATTCCAAGTATCCAGAGATTACAAATAGACAAAAAAAGTAATGCTACACCAGGAGAATGTCAGAGACCTTCTGAAGGTTTACACAAATACATACACACCCCACTCTCCCCAAAATATTCCTAAAGGTGAACTAAGAAGATAGGCAAAAGACTAGGGCCTCAGCTGTGCAGTGGGAGCCACAGCTGAAGCCTGTGCTCTGCATGATTCAGACCAGTGCTTGATCTTGAACCTCTCGTAACTTAAGGAAACACTGCCCATCAGATTACTGTCCTGTGATCTTTCTGGGATTCAAACTTCCTATGGAGTGATGACAGTTTACAGAGTAGAACGTGTCAGCTGCCCAGCTGTGCATACCCTGCCAGGGCACAGCAGAGAACCTGCTGGAACCTCTCAGAGAAAGAGGTTTAAGCTAACACATTTTATCCTCAAAGACCTAAGGTGAAGTCCCATTGCCTTGCTCTCTGGGCACGCACGCTGAAACTCCCCATGACTCAGCTGACAGACGGCAGCTCGGGAAGACCTGGGAACAGTATGCCTGATAGCACCACCAGATAAAATCTGGAACATCTCCTTGGAGAGGTGCAAGAAGTAACCAAGCCCATCTTCTCACTTTCCTTGCTGTTACAGTCAACCATTACTAAAGCAGATTCTGTGTAATGGAACATGGACTCATGATCTGCTTCAATCCTAAAGCCACACACCTAGTTATTTCTGGCAGAACTTTGAACAGAGTTGCTGTGTTGCGCATTAGAACACAGCACAGCGAGCCCATGCGTTCTGCCCTGCTGGCAAAGCTACTGCTGCAACAACTCCAACAAAAAAGGACAGAATCTGCCCAGGAAAAGAATAATATCTTAAATTTCCACAGCTGTGACTGTAGATGTCTGCAGGTGGCCCTGCTTCATTGTAATGCATCCTGGAAACAAGAAAACATTTTATGAATTGGCACTTTCCGATCAAAATGCAAGAAGTGTGCTGTCTTGACGTTTCATTAAGACTGTAACATACAATTAACAGCTCTCCTTTGCCTAAAAATGATCAAATGACCTGCAGTTCCTATTTAACTACTCTTGTGTGTACTGACAAGAGGTTTATTTTTTTATTTGCCTTTTACAGATCACTTAAAATTAATCCATGGATGTGGAGACGATGCTTAGAAATAACTGGGGGAAGGTATTACTGGAAACACAGTGATGCTCCTCAACTAAGTAAAACATGTAATTCAGTTATCAATGCTTTTATTAATTATAATTGGGTATTCATATTCTGAAAACCTGCAACACTGTCCATTTAATACAACTTGGACTTCCAAAATGTTATTTGACACTGACTTTGTGCTAGAAGTACAGGCTTATATTCCAACGACACACGTATAGTGTCTATGCAGGTGAGTAAGACAGTAGGAAAAACGGCTGACTGCTGCGGGAGGTAAAACCGCACACAGCTGGAATGGATGGCTCTACTCGTGCAACAGGTATACGTCAGCAACAGGGCGCTAAGGGGAATGCTACTGAAACAGCCGTCTAGTAGGCAAAATAAAAGAGGAAACTGCAGGTCAAACTGAGAGCTGTAAAGAAAAATTTTCTATAATTCTTCAAGGTACAGATGTCCCTCATCAAGGAAATTACAGCTGAAAGGATCTTATTTTAGGTTCCCCTACTTTTCCTCCTACTATTCTGTACAGTTCCAACGAGCAAATAACGTTTTCTTCAGACATTTCTGTGGTAAGTTGCATAATTCAATTCCTATTTTCCTTCCTGATTAGTCATTTTAAACCACTAATTATTTTGTAACTTGATTCAAGTTAGTACTACATTCAAGTTACTACTTCAAGTTTGTTGAACCTTCCTTCTTTCTAAAGCTATGTAAAAATGCAACCAATTCATCTTGAGGCGACTGTACCATAGCCGTTTACACAATTATTTTTAAATTATTTTAAATTTTTTATTAATTTTT
>NW_010421581.1:3794-18057 GCF_000710305.1 Buceros rhinoceros silvestris | reverse complement strand
GCAGGCATTCGGAAGCAGCAGCATCTTCAGCACGGCAGTTGGTGCTTGCTGAGTGCCTGCGGGTCCTCCACAGGGGCCCAGCAGAACGTCCGGGGCTTCCCGGTCTATGCCAGCTGCGCGTCAGCGTGTGGGTGAACGGAAAACAGACTTGACACTCACACTCCTTCGCCGCGTTTTCCTCCTCATCTGCAAGTTGCCTCTCCATAGTGAAAGGCTTACGGCGTTTGATCTCCTTCAGCATCTCCTCAGCCACGCTCAGCTTCTGGGCAATTTCTTCAGGGCTCATCTCTTGTTGAATTGCGTAGTATTTCATCTTACTGCTGATTTCTGAGGGAAAAAGGAACAGATGGTCAATTCGGCATAGCTGCAGAGAAGCAAACACTGTGGAGTACTTCTACTTTTGTGAATCTAGATCATGATGACAGCAAAAGGAAGTTTTAATTATCTCCCAACTCTATAGCAGGTAATTATTATGTTTAATCCAGTCTTAAAATTAAACCTGTAAATAAATCGCATTTTCTGGCATTTGTGGAGGTCTCACCCGAAGAGGATGAGATTCGCAGGCATAGGTTGTGTGCATTATTTGGCTTGGTGGTTCCTGTAGGCTGGGATTATCATTTAGTTCTGAGTTCTGTGGCATGTAGCAGGCTGCAGCTTTCATCCAGGATCATGGGTTTTAAGTGCTGCTGCTAAAATACCATGTTTATTAAATAACACCACCAGCAAGGAGACTGCAGTAACCTCTTTTTCCATCTGAAGAAGTTTGAGGCACCCTAAAGAGGTAACATATGGCTTCTGGCCTGATACTGCCTAGCTGGTTTGAGGATAGATGCCATTGCAAGGGTTTGGTCTCAGTTCAAAAGAGACTGTTGGATCCCTGCAGCTGAAATTGAGTTTACCCATCCCCAGGGTAAGCACTATAAACTTTACTCACTTCTGACTCCCCAGCTTCGATACCAGTCACCTCCTCTCTTATGCCCTGTGAAGTGAGTAGCTTTGGCTTCAGTTCATCACTACTTTTGTGGATAACCAGAGCTGGCAAAGCCAGCATTATGCCTCTGGAAGATTTTTATAAAAAATAGATGTGTAATTGTATAGCAACTGATTCTTTGGCAGAGCGTCATTGTGCGCAGTTTCTTGCTGGCTCCTGAGCTCATTAGTGAAGCTTTAAAGGCTCATACTGAACAGTAACAGGTCACGACCAGTGGCTCCATGGACTTCTTTTTCCTTCTCATGCTGGTACCTGCATGTCTCTGTGTGTGCACACATAGACCTTCCTTTCAGTAGCATGGCTTGCCTTGCCCAGGGGTGATGTCCTGGTATGGTAACATAATGGTATGTTATCGATATTCCAGACAAAGATCATCATCTCTGACTAGGAAATGTTTTTAAAGTGTATTTGTGCTTAGGAAGGTGTTAACTGTTGTCATTTATCCTTTGATATATAGGACAGGAAAAATTATTGATGATGCATGAGGTTTTGCAGGCTTTAAGTAAAAAAAAAAAAAATCATCTGGGAAGGTGTAAAATATATACATGTACAGTCAGAAGAGATATTCTGTTTTGAAAGTTACGCTAGTTCTAAAGATGCTTTTATTGCTCTAGCATGTTGCCCAAGGACAGGCTTTATAAATCTGCATCCCTTCACATCACACGGACAGGTGAGCAGAATACTGAGGTAAGAGGTGACAGTTTGTCTCAACATTTTAACAGGAAAAAGCTCTTGGTTTCACGCTTTTCCTAATCTTGGGAGACCTTCATCACCACGTTTACCTCTCCCACTGTGAAACAGTATTGCCACAACCATTTCTGATGGTCTGCAAGGGCCACACGGATTACACATCTGCTTTTCACTTTCACTAGAGGCAGGACTTTCTTTGTGGAAAAAGGTGGCAATGAGAATGCAGTTTTTCAATTCTACTTCTGTATTTCATTAAAAAAAAAAAGAACAAGAGGACAAGAGCTAGTCGATAATACACTGTAGATGTCTCTGGACCCAAATTCAACTGGAAATACTGATCAGGTGAAGCAATAAGCAACTTGAAAAGAAAAACACTACCACCTCCCACACTGAGCTTGGGCAAGCATTTGAGCGCATCAAATTATTTACTGTTAAGTGTCCTCTTCTTTTTAGAAGCATCTGCACAAAGTTATATGAACCAGCACAATCCCACTCAGCAACAGTTTACTAAAAAGCCCAAACTGGATTTAAAGTAACACTTGCTGGTGGATCACCAGAGTTAGTCAGTCTAAATGATCACCGTGGGTTCGAAAGGGAAAGCACAATTTTTAAAAACATCTGTAGAGTTATTTACGGCCTCCGGTACTTATGAGCAGGCTGGGAAAAGTGCGCTTGCATCAGATACAGAGCACTCTCATTGTCCGTCCTGTGCTCACGTTTGTGGCTCCGTCCAGCCCCAATCTGATACTCGCTCTTTTTTTTTTTTTGCCACAAATGTACATAAATACCTTGAGCAGCTATTAAAACCAAGGCAGCAAACTGATTTGTCTTGAGTATTTAATGTAAACCTATTTACTATTCTTTTGCTCTGTCAAAGAGAGGAAAAAGAAAGAGAAGCTCTTGAACTTGGTGTCAGGCCAAGGTAGCCTGTGGTGTCAGTTGTCTTTTAAGAGACAAGTTTTAGTCGTGGCATTACCAGCTGTGAAAGCCTTATGTGTGAGTTGCTTTGTGAGAGTGTCCAGGTGCAACGACATTTTTTTTTGCTGAAGGTTTCATTAAAACATGCTTGACACTGAGCTGAACCTGAAAGAAATCTCTTTACCTTGAATGTTATCCCTCGTATTATGGAGCTGCCGCACTAGCTGAGCAGCACGGTTGTTGGTCTCCATGGTTTCCTTCTGTACCAGGAGGCCTTTGCTGGATGCTTCATTTCCCTATGAATAAACCATGTGAGAGAGACATCACTTTTCTTTTCTGATCCATATGCATGCGTGAGGCTGAGCAGTGTAAACACACATTTTGCTTTCTCCTGATGAGCATGTGAAAGTCTACTTATCATATAAAGTGCTATTTACAGAGGAGTCTGAAGGGCTGTCCTGTCGGTGTTTTCAGAATTGCAGAGTGCGAGATTAAAATCTGTCCCATATTTATCCATCATTTGCTGCAATCAAATTGCCATAAATTATGTAGAGTTGTAAAACTCCCATCTGCTGAGTTTTCTAGGCATTCAGCAGGGCTGGCTCAGTTTGCTGGGTATGGCATTTCCTGAGTAAGCATATAGACTGAAGAATAAGGTGTCAAACTCACAACCTTTTTTAGACCAGTGTCTCCCTCAAGTGACACACCTAGCTCTGCAACTTGTTGAAATTAAGAAGGGTGAGGATTCAGAGCATAGCAACCCTCCTGTACTATATTATGTTGGAGGCTGTACTCTGCATCGTGTTCCCTTGCGTGCCTCAGGTTGTGCCAGGGGAGGTGTAGTTTGGGTATTAGGAAACACTTCGGCGCTGAAAGAGTTGTCAAGTATTGGAACAGGCTGCCCAGGGTAGTGGTGGAATCACCGTCCCTGGAGGTGTTTAAAAGACGTGTAGATGCGCACTTAGGAACATGGTTTAGTGGTGGATTTGGCAGTGCTGGGTTCCCAGCTGGACTCTCTGATCTTAGAGGTCTTTTCCAACCTAAACGATTCTATGATTCCGCGAGTCTTTGCAAGGGAAACGAAGAGCTACCATGCCATATGTATCATCTTTCCAAGAAGGTCGCTGACTTTGGGAGCCCTTTGATTTAATTTTCACCGGTATTTCCCAGGAAAGAGAAAAATATGATCACTGTGCCACCAGCATTACCCGGACCCTGTGTGTGTCTGTGAGAGTGCCCCTGTAATTCCACAGCGCAGGCTTGCCAGTGGCAGGGTGTGTTTGGTTTACGGTCCCTGTCGGGGCTGCATCAGCAAAAACTCCCACTGTAAAATTAGTTTCTGCGTTTGGGACGCCCCCACACCTCATAAGCCAGAAGATATTTGGCTGTTGGTGTGCTCACTGTGCTTGCTGAACCACAGAATCGGGGTTTGCAGAGGCACTGGGTGGCGCTGGAAGGCAGAGCCAGGGCGGCCAGCGCCTCCAGAACGGATGGGCACCTGAATAAAACAAATAGAAGGGTTTATAGAAAGGTTTTAATTATATTTACCTGGGTTTTTTTAGTCTTTGAAGGGCAAACACTATGCTTTTTCACATTCCTTTATTGCTATCAGGGTTTCTGGAGGGTTCTCTGTTGCTCAGCATTGTCACCTCCTGCTTATTTTAAGCAGCTTGTTACTCTTTACACACGCTTGCCTTTACGTAATACTCTCTTGTTGCCAGATTTGTCTTTAACCATCGGGCACTGCTTGATAGGGAGCTGCTGAGACAGGTTTGCTGATTGCCATGAAATGGATGGGAAACAGCGGCATGAATGCGGGGTGCTTTTAGGGACCTTCAAACTCGTGCTGATGTACAGAGCTCATCCTGAAATTTGCCCTGGAAGGAAAAGCACTCGTCTCTCCCAAGTCTCTGCCGAACATTCAAGATCAAGCTGCGTCCTGTTTTACTCTAAGCCCATCCCAGACAGACTCAGGGAGTTACAGGTCATACTGACTCTTCTCATGCAGCAGGGAGATTTGCCTACAGTTGGTTATTCGTCCTGCCTTTTGGGTTTAGATCAGGGTCTGCAGTCACAGTGACATGCACGTGAAATGCTTTGAACATGAGATCCAACATATGTCTTCAAAACCACTCAAGGTCCCAGCACCCATTTTCTGTAAAAGTGCCTTGAAAGAGCAAAGAGTTCAATATATTGAGAGATATCACTGTGGTCTTCCTGCCACTGTGAGAGTCTGGGGCCTTTCTTCCTCTGCCCTTACAAGCCATCACAAGTATTTGTGTGGAACAAGCAGCAGAAATGACCAGAGGAAATGCTAAGTTTATGGGTTCAGGGACAGTCAAACTGAGGAATGAGCTAAGAAATCCCTGGGTAGAACTATTGTCCACATTCACTAAATGTTCCTAGAAAAGGTAATGCCTTAATCATCCCGCCTGCCAGCTACACAGAGGGACACCAAGGCAAGACTGCTGCTGGATTTTCTCAGCTCTGTGTGCGTGCGTGTGTGTGTGTGTGTGTGTGTGTGTGTGTGTGTGTGTGTGTGTGTGTGTGTGTGTGTGTGTGTGAGCTGGTTTAATCAAACCTCTCTTGAGCACGGGCATAGGCTGTGTGATGCTGCAGTGCCCTTTCTGCTAAGTAAGTACTAATTAAAAACACCCAAACCCAAATTTTACCTTCCCCCTCTCTGTATAGCCCTTTTCTCTCTTCCTACGTGTTTTTTTCTCCCACTTGCTCCTGTATTTGAGTTTTAGTTTAAGATATAATTCTATCTTGTGAAGGAAGTGTTAAGTGAATATAAGGTCTGGCATTTTGATATAAACATGAAATATTCTCTAGTCCCGCAACAGCTGTAGTTATCTCTGAGAATAACAGGGTGATATATCTCATTAGTACGTATGTATCTTTTACTTTTAATAATATCTCTTTAAATTAGAGAAGAATTTTGAACCTTGTTTCTTCGCTTAACATATACCAGAAGAATTCTAGAGTGCAATGGAAATCTTAAGTTAGCTGAGAGCAGATAACCTTAATTTGACGCCACATTATTCCTTTTCTGGGAAGGAGGCTTGATAGGTCATTTATGTTTTTAAGCCAGAGCTCGAGTAAAGCAGAAAGTTTAGAAATAGAAAATAGAAACAGAAGGTTCTCCCAGCTATCTTTCAGGGTGCTCCCACTCATGTTTGGTGCATCTAGAGGATCAGGCTAGATGTTCTTTACATCTAGGGTGGTCAAACACTGGAATGGGCTTCCCGGAGAGGTGGTTGATGCCCTGTGTCTGTCAGCATTTAAGAGGCACTTGGACAATGACCTGACCCTTCCGGTCAGCCCTGAATTGCTCAGGCAGTTGGACTAGATGATCGTGGAAGGGCCCTTCCATCTGAACGATTCTCTACTAACGCCTTATGCCCGGATGTGCATGTGACAAACTGCAAACCCTCAGAGCCCTGGCCGAGGGCTATAAACAAACCTGTTCATCAAGCGTTGCTGCCTCTCTCAGGAGATCATTCATCTCATCGGCAGCATCATCGACCTGGATGCTCCAGAGCACAGCATGGTTCTGTTTTTTGGACATTGCTTCCTGTGTGTGAGGGAAAAAAAGTAAATGCATCTAAAAGCAAATTATTGCTCTAGTGAGGGCAGGGATTGAAATTCATGGAGTGGGAAATCATGTATTAAAATTGCATTAAAAAGTAGAATGTCATCAATGTACCTGGAGATGGGTGGTAGTGAGGTTCAGTTCATTCAGGCGCCTTTGAGCTGCAGCACCTGTAGAAATGCTCAGTAAAGTCGATTTGCTTTCGTCAATAGCCAGAACTGCTAATCGGATGTCATCTGTCAAATCCCAAATGCATTTATCGCAGCCTGATGAGAAAATAAAAGTGTCTTTAGTGTTCGTTAACAACAGATATCTCAAATTCACACTATAGTGCCCCTGCCCTCTCTTTGTCATTGATGGATCCTGATGGATACCCATTTGTCTTAAACTTTCATCCACCCCCTTCTAAGGTCCCACAGGACAGTCATGATGCTTGCAGCTGAGCAGCACCAGATGGGACTGCTCTGAGAGGCTGCCACGCAGCTCCGTAATCAGTAGGGAGGGAGAGATAGAGAGAGAGAGAGGAAGTATTTCCTGGCTATTCCCTAGATGCTTTGCATGTTTGTGGCCTGAAGATCAACAAAGGAGGGTCAAAAAAACCCCCCAAAACCAAAACAACTTCATTTTGTCAGAACCCAAAACTCTGCATTTCAAACTTAGTGATATCAGAATAAGGATGTCCAGCAGCTGGGCTCCTGGCTGCCTGTTCGATTAGCAAGGCAACTTCTAAAAGCACAGCTATAACACATTTGGAATATGCTTGCACAGTACTACATCCCTGTCACTGCTGAAGGCTTGTGATGTCACCTTGGTTTTGGTGACAGTGGTGCCACCTCTGAATGCAAGAGACTTAGGTGAATGTGACACACAGATTCCTATGGACACTTTTTCCTGGTATTGCATAGTTTGTATTCTTGATGGCAGTAGCTCCTAAATGTTTTCCTTCTGGTTGTACTTCCAGGCATATGACCCCTTCTGGGAGTATAGGAACTCATGTGTGTACATGGTCTTCATTATACCACAGGCATACATATAAATACTAACACTTAAAAAAATATAAAGGGTTACCAACAGTTATAACACAGTGCTTCTGGAAACTCCCCAGGGGAGACGATGCCAGAAAAGCAACTGACTGATGGATATATGTCAAATTGTCAACAGCAACAATTTACATTAGGTGTACAACTAGAAAACCAGAAATTTTATGCGAGATGGCAGAGGTGAAGTTGTGATGACTGTTTCTAGGGCCAGCATTGTGTCTTACTGTCTGTAGAAGCGGCTTTGTTGGTACTTTCTTACTGCTCCACAGTTTGTACCTAAACATTCAGTCTGTATCACAGAGCTGTACCTATGCCTGTACTCAGTCAAGCAAGTGAGAACATGTTTAAACACTCAGACACTGAGGCGTTGTGCCTCGTGTGTATTCACATGTTTAAGCGCCCTGTGAGAACGAGGTCCGAGTCCTGAGCCCACTGGAGGACCAAGCTCTTCAGTTAGTGTTTGTAAACATCTAAGCCTTGATGTCCTCCTGATAATCTTCTTACTGATGGTTGGGCAGTCTGTGCCAGTAGAAACTTCGGGACTGTCTGCGAGGCATTCTCCAGTCTGGCTGTCACACATTCTCCCTCCACAGTTACATTCTGGGGGAAAAAGAAAGAATTTTTGAAAGAAGAATCTTCAAAAAGATATAACTCGCCTTCCCCCTTCTAGCACTAGTGAACTGATTATACACGGGACAGCGCATGGATAGTCCGATGAAAATCAAGGACTTCTTGGACTGGTTTTCCCTTCGGTATATAAAAAAGGGTATTTTTTGCATGGTGGTTGAGTTGGACCAGAGAAAATATAAGCTGGGAAGCAGAACCAGAAAGCCTCTGCTGAAATGACTTGTTCAAAGCTTCCCGTCTCATCACAAGCAGAGGCAGCAAGGCCAGAGCGGCCCAGCTGGGCCATTGTGCATCACCATCGAGAGAGGAGATGGGCTAGGAAAAGCGGTACAGGTAATTATGAGTTGCAAATTTCTGCCCAGCCCTTTGGAATTTACCGACCCTGTGACAGACTGCCACTAAACAAGGTTCTTCCCAGCTATCCGGGGTTGATAGTGGGCTCCAATTCCATCATCAGCTTGAGCCTATCAAAAAGTAAATACCTGCTTCTGCTTATAATGAAGCAGGAATTGGGTTTTACTTTTGTTTTAAACTTGAGTAAGCTCCGTTTTTATTGCCAGCAGAAGTGGCTTTTTACAAAGTATAACTTTTAATCTAAAGTGTCTCTTTCAAGGTTTAATTGGTCTTTATAAATACATTAGTTTGAAGATTAAAATATTCTTGGAACACTTTGATAGAATAATAAAAACTCAGCGACTTATCTGGAACTTATTTTGCTCTTGCGATTCATGGTTTCAGCAGAATCTCCTACAACAAAATTATTTACTGCCATTTTATTGCAGCCCATTCATTGTTCTCTGTGAGTTACCCTTGTATTTATGTTCCATATTGTGTATTTGAGAAATTATCAGGGAAAATGTGTAGTACAGCTTCAAAGTCAACATGGTGCCCTGTCACTGGGATAATTTTGTGTAAGTGAACCAGTTGGAGGAACCACTCAGTTTTCATACTGGTTTTGATTATATTTTTTGTGGGGCAATCAATATTTTGACCTCACTGCAATCTGTGTGAACTGGATCTACAATTTTTAAAAAATTTGCAATTTCTTTTGTTAAGTGAAAGAAAAGGTTCAGGTGAAAGCAGAGATTTCGCTTTACCCTATATCGCAGCATCTAAGCTATCGCCAGGTGGCAAGGTTACAGTTACAAGATTAAAGTTTGCATGAGATTGGTGCTCAAGAAAATAAAAATGTCTTTTCTTATTTAAATGGATAAACTCTTAATTTCCTATGCAAATGCTTCTAGTAAGTTAATTTCAAAAGCTGTCCTGACAATTTTTCATCTACTTGTTGAGGAAGTACCACAGCTTTAGTAAGGAATTAAGACTTCCAATGCTACTGTGTGCTACTGGTGGAGAAAGCTTCTAAATTTGCTTTTATTTCCAGTGGACAGTTATGGAAAGCTTTGAAGTGTGACTGAAGGGCATGTGGTTAAAAAAATTACTGAAAAGGGGATGAAAACTCCTGTCCACAGCTACACAGACTTTGTCTTTTGCTTGAAAGAAAAAAGTACGATCTTAGCTGGATTGAGCTGTTGGCTAATTTAGTTCTCCTGCATTTTTTTTCTAGACACCCTCTGAGGTGCTCTGAGGAAACCATGTCTGCAGCCTCTTGTTTCTTACACTAGTTTCTTTCCGTACTTTTGTAATTTAATGAAGGTATGTATCATTTCACAATCAATATGTTTCCGAATAAGAGTTCCTAATTGCTCCAAAACATCAAACAAAGTATAAGCATGCCTTGTAAACCGCCCAGATGGTTTGGGTACCCTGAGTGGGTACCCTGAGTGGTGCACACACACACACTCTCTGCAGTACTGTCAAGTACAGCACGTTGTGGTCTTCAGGAGAAATTAAGATGAAATGAGGACTGTGTAATTCTCTGAAACACAACACTTTAGAACCAGGATTTGCTAGAGACAGCTATGAGATTGGGCTCACTCCTAAACAGAGAAAAGCTGTTCCTCTCACAACATATTGAAGAGCTCGGGCACTTTTTAGTTTTAGCAAAGATCAAACACTGCAAGGAAATCCGCTGATGAAGAGAGTTACCAAGCTGATCTACAGTCTGCATGAAAAATCCTGTACAGAGCAGTCCTGTGCCCCATGAAACCCCTCAGAAAAATGAATAACACCGAGGCATTCTGCCTCTAATTCCCGCAGCCACTTGACGGTGCAAACCAAAACTATACTGAGGCGATGAAAGTTTGACTTAACTTCCGTTGCAAAACTCTATGTTCAGAGACGCCTTCCAAAATTATGTTTTGCATAATATCCTCAGACACTTGGCATAACCTGTAATCATCAGGCTTCTGGCAAAGATGCTCTCAGCTGTTTGAAGCTCTGCTTTTGCACATGATTGCTGCAGTTTGCTGACTTGAAGTGCTGGGTGTGTTTCTCCTGCCTCATGGCATTCAGGAGCCACAAACTAGAGCCTGCCATTCCTTACAGGAGAATGGCGGTTAAATGGTCTCTGGAGAACTGAATTAGGCAGTGGTGGGCATTTAACAAGATTTGCTTTTGCAATCTCAGAGTCACAGAGATGTTGAATTACAGGCATGTCTTGGGTGCCTAAATCCAGGCAGGAAGTGAGTTTTGAGGCATGCTGTTTCCTACAGCTGCTGTCTTTTTGGCTGCTTTGGATACTTAGGATCATCTTCTGGGATTACTGTGCGTAGGCACCATCTCTCCCCGTTGAGTGTAAATGGAATTTAAGCATGTGACTTAATGTGAATTACATCCTGAAGGTGGACACTCAACTTCTAGCTGTCACTGGAATATAAAACCAGAAGGGACCGCTAGTGGCATCATACACGGTCCCCTACAAATAAAGACAGAAGCACAAAGGGCACTGGAGTACAGAGCATCCTCACAACCCCCATCCTACAGGTCACAAAACACACCTTACCACTTGATAGTAAGCTAGTAAAAAGCAAATTCCAAGTGTACAGTGACTGGCAAGAAGGATGTGGGTTTGATCAAGACATTGCTAAGGCCCAGGAGCCTGTAGCTCTGTACCTTGAGATCCCGGAGCACCTCAGAGGTCTGGGTTGGGTACATGCTTTGGCTGTGTCTTGCCTTTGAGTCAAGCTGAGAGCGAGAAGTGACCCATCTCCCCTATTCGTGTTCTGGTCCTTGAGGGAAAGGCCCTGGCAAAGAGGTTTGGAGGGAGCCCCAAGGTCTTTGTTCTGAGCACCTGCATTTTGCCTTTAGCTGTGGCAGTTCCTTGGTGTCATCTTGTCTCTCAGAGCCGAAAAAAGGACAAAGGGCACAAGGCCAAAGCCCTATTTGGATTGAACTTGATGGAAATTGGGAGAGTATTTATATTAGAGGTCATAAAGCTCTGCGCCCACTCTGTGTAGGTGTGTTTTGTTAAGAACCTCTGGGTAGCACTCTACCAGAGCCTGGAAGCACCGTCATCTCTGGTGTGGAAATACAGGAACCAGCAGGATTACACAGACACGTTGGAAATGCAGAATATGTAATCAGTGTGAAAACTAGCAGGAACTGAGTGGGGATTGGGTCAGGACAGGAAGGACGATCTGTTTCCTTAAAAAGTGCTTTCAAGTCTTTAAGCACCATCAGTCTGAGTGGTCACGTTGGGCAGCATGTGCTGTGACAAACCGCAAAGGTGAGTTCTCTGCCCAAAGAAAGCTTGTAGACCCTTATTTAAAAAAAGATACAGGACACAACAGCGCCTACATTTATCCTGCCCACGCATCTGAGATGCTGAAGTCTGGGGTCAGAGACTTCCTCATGGCAATGGAAAGGGTGCTAATAACTGGGATGATTCAACTGAACGGGCATTCAAATTATCACCCCAGGTAGGTGTCCGGGAGCACCCCCTGCTTCCCAGGGCCACAGGGGTCTGATGCCCGATTCAGGCATCTCTGATCCCTGGGGGTGGGTCATCCGTGGACCATGCTGTGCCACGTTTTGCTTGGCTCTGCTGTACCAAACTATAGACAATACCTGTGCAGTTTTTAGCAAGTCTGGCATCCCCATAGTATCCTGGAGCACATTGTTCGCAGTTGAACCCTGTGGTGTTGCGCAGACAGTTGCGGCACTGGCCAGTCACTTCATCACAGTCTTCAAAAATCAGGTTTGGGTCTGAGTTGCCGCTGCAGTCGCATTTTTTACAAGTGCCTCCAATTAGCAAGGGGTTCCCGTAGTAACCGGGGGCACACCTGAAAGGAAGAACAAGCCCAGCGGTGTCAAGCAGTGGCATTCCCATCTGCAATACTGTTTTTTCTCTGACCTTATTTATGTCACCAGGCATTGATGATGGTCTGCAGCTACTAATGGACAGAAAGCAAATGAGTAGCTGTATTCCTGCAGAAGCTGTTCTGTGCTCTAATCTCAATCTGTACAGTTATATATTTTTTTTCCCTTCATGAACACTCCTGGTATCTCAGTCACACCAGTCTGCATTATGGTGTTTTGGTGTGGCTTTAGCAGTAAAATGATTTGTTCCTCATTGTTTGAATATCCGTGACAGAATGACCTTGGCAGAGAGGCGGCTCTAGTGTTTATTTTGGTCTCTTTTTGCTTTGGATCTCACCAACCATATTGTGTTCTATAGGAAACTGGGGTAAGAGACAGCATTTCATGATGCTGAAACTGGGAGGAAGTTCAGCATGGTTGTTTCCATTATAATGCGTACAACAAAGTACTGACCAGAAGAGGTTTGTATAAATGCTTCTGTGCACAGGCACGGGGATGGTTTCTGGTTTTTGCGAAACAGAACAGGCACTGAACCAGCCTCCGTTTTTCAGAGTTGTTCAATGTTAGCCAGCTGGCGGAGGGGAAAAGGACAAGAGTAGCCTCCAGCCCGGGAGCGGAGGATTCCTCTGGTGGTTTGCAGAGGGAGAGGGGGGAGTGGGTAACAAGCACCACAGGGAAGGCCTGAAATAGGTCCAAATCACTTTGTATGTCTTGTCACACTTGGGAAGCATTTCAGCTGAAAACTTTCTACATCTTAAAATGGAAGAGAGGTTGAAACAGTAGTGGTTTTAGAAAGTCTACACAAACCAGCAGTATGTAACATTCCCGGGTGACCAGTGTCACTGACCTAGGACAACATGTAGTAGATCTGGTGTCATCATTTGGGAAGAAAGGGGAGGGTATGAGTTAAAGAAATTTCTGCTGGTAGCAGGACATGTGCTCAATTCTACAGCTAGAGGAACTTTTGCAAAACAACCAGTGAGGCGAACAGAGCTGGCACCAGCATGGGCATGGAGCAGCTTTCAGGAACAAATCCTTCAGCAAGGGCTTCGCTGACAGCTGAAGCAGCGTGAAGGAAAAGCTGATGGACTCGAGGAGTCACCTGGCGGGACGGGGCAACCCACATCATTCACAGTGTCACTGTGCGGTAGCAGGAGGGTCCGTGATCTAGCGGCCTGGGGTGCAGAAATCAGGGACTCATACCCCCAAACTGGAAATGAAAAATTACTGCAGGGAGGGGGAAGACTAGCTGGTGTGGCAATTGCTGACTGAAGAAATCGGAGGATCGAACAGTTGGAGTGATTTAGATAAGGAGAAGTTACTGAATTTCATCCTGGTTTATCACCCTGTTGTCCTTGTCTTTTCTCCCATCACTAAAGTCCTGGTTTAAGATGCTGTTTGTGGGGGGGGAAGATGAGCTCTCGGGCAGTTTAGATTGATTTGCCCAGGTTCTGGCTAGGACCTGAGCTGAGTTCCATTGTCTCTTAAAATCTGAACAAAGTCAAATCCAGGTTTTGCTCTGTCTGAACAATAAAAATGTGGGAGATCTGATAAGAGCTTCCAGTTTTGATCTGTTCTTACATTTGCTGACTTTTTTTTTTTTAATGAAGTAATTTCCTCAGTGCTGCTTTGTTCATGTTCCAGTCCTAAACTCCCCAGTAAAAACAAATAAAATTTTAAGCATCTGAACATAAATCACTTGGCTGCCTTAAATACTGCTTTTGTCAATGACAAAGACTCTGTCTTTTTGCAGCGCTGCCAGAATCTTTGGCGCAGATCTTATCATCTGGGGGGCCCAGTTGTAAAGAATAAAAGACTGACCTGGAATTCCGTGAGCGCCTCACAGAAGTGTGAATGTGACACTGAATGCAGACTGTCATTTAACTGACTTTGGTGGAGTCACTCTCCATTCCCACGGCAGTTAGAGCAGGCAGTGATGGGTAATGCTACTATTCAAGACTCAAAAGTCTTGCTATAATTTTCTAATACTTTAGCCTATGTGAGATTGTGGTGGTTTCTCAAATTTCAGAATTTCAGGATGTTTATGAAGTTTGAACAAGAAAAAAACCCTCTATGATTTTTAGGGTTTTTTTTTGTTTTGTTTTGTTTTGGGTTTTTTTTACTTTTTTTTTTTAAATCTGTAGAACCATGTGATTTCTGAACCAGGCTGTTCAGAAGGGA
>NW_010421581.1:0-3594 GCF_000710305.1 Buceros rhinoceros silvestris | reverse complement strand
GGGGTAGAGGCGTTACCCTCTACATCAAGAAATGGATAGAGTGTGAAGAGCTATCCCAGAAGAATAGCTACAAGCAGGTAAAAAACTTATAGGTAAGAATTAGAGACCGAGGCAACAAAGGGAACCTTGCAGTTGGTGTCTACTACAGGTTGTCTGATCAAGAGGAGCCTATGGATGAAGCCTCCTTACTCCAGCTGCAGGAGGCAATGCTCTCGCAGGCCCTTGTCCTGCTGGAGACAAGGGCAGCCACCCCGACATCTGCTGGGAAAGTGGCACACTGAGCTGCAGGCAATGCAGGAGACTCTGGAATGCACTGAGGAGAACTTCTTAAACCAGGTAATAGACAGCCCCAGCACAGGGGATGCAATCCTGGATCTGAGATGGAGAGCATTATCAAGGTCCCATAATCCAAGAGGAAACAGTAAGTGAACTGCTGCACAGCTGAGATGTGCAGCGGTCTGTGGGCCAAATTGGGGGGGGGTGGGTGGGAGTCCTCACCAAGCCACTTTCCATCATTTAGCAACAGTCCTGGCTGATGGGGGAAGTCTCATTTGACTGGAGGTTGGCAAATGTGATGCTGATCTACAAGAAAGGCCGGAAGTTGGACCCAGGGAACTACAGCCTGTCAGTGTGACCTCAGTGCTGGGGAAAGTCGTGGAGGAGGTCATCCTGAGTGTCGTCATGCAGCACGTACAGGACAGTCAGGCGATCAGGCCTGGTCAACATGGGTTTGTGAAAGGCAGGGCCTGTTTGACCAACCCGATCTCCTTCTATGACAAGGTGAGCTGTTTAACAGATCATGGAACAGGTCCTCCTAGAAGCTCTGCTAAGGCACACAAGGGACAGGGAGGTGATTTGATACAGCCAGCATGGCTTCACCAAGGGCAAGTCCTGTCTGACCAACATAGTGGCTCTCTGTGATGAAGTGACTATATCGATGGACAGGGGAAGAGCTGTGGAAGTCATCTATCTGGACTTCTGTAAAGCCTTTGACATGGTCCCCCACAACATCCTTCTCTCTAAATTGAAAAGATAAGGATTTGTTGGGTGACGCTTGTGAGACCTCACCCGGAGTAGTGTCCAGCTGCGGAGCCCTCAACACAAGACAGGCATGGACCTGTTGGAGTGACTCCAGAGGAAGCCACAAAAATGATCAGAGGGATGGAACACCTCTGTTGTGAGGAGAGGCTGAGAGAGTTGGGCTTTTCAGTAATTAAAGGGGGCCTATAAGAAAGATGGGGACAGTCTTTTTAGCAGAATCTGCTGCAACAGGACAAGGGATGATGGTTTTAAACTAGAAAAGGGGAGATTTAGACTAGATAGATAGAAGGAAGAGATCTTTTACAATGAGGATAGTGAAACAAGGGAACAGGTTGCCCAGGGATGGTAGATGCCCCATCCCTGGAAACATTCCAGGTCAGGCTGGCTGTTGGGGCTCTGAGCAACATGATCTAGTTGAAGATGTCCCTGCCCACTGCAGGGGGGTTGGACTAGGTGGCCTTTGAAGATCTCTTCCAATCAAAAGCATTCTATGAACTACAATTTATTCTGAACTCTCAAAATCTTGCACAGTTGCTTTTTAATTTTCTGTAGTTATTATTTTCCACAGGATTGTCTGTCTAATATGGTCATCAAGGCACAGAAGCCACTGAGCAGCCAGAGTGAGGAGCCGGGCCAGTGTTTTCCTTGCTGCCGTCCAGCTCCGGCTTTCAGCCAGCATCTACCAAAGATGGCATGCCCGTCAGGCCCACAATGTCTGCCCTCTCATCATGACAAAGTGATTTGTTTGTCTTCTTTTCTGAAATATATCGTTCAGTTCACTTGCCAGAAACGTAGTGGGCAGTTCCTCCTACCCTCACAGGGATATGCTGTAAGTAAGCGTTGCTTTTTACGGCCATCTGCCTTACTTTTATTAGCCATCTCTCCTCATCTGCAGTGGCTGTCTAAAACAAACAGAAACTTTCAGAGCTGAAAATAAGTGTGTCACCTTCACTTTCCCCTTCCCTTTGCCACTCATAGGGCTGAAGTGGACTTGTTTGCATGGTTGGTAGCACTTGAGCAGAGGCTGCTGGGTGGAAACGTGCTGCTCCATCTCTGCACTTTATGGCCTGAAGAAGCAGAGGGCTGCAGTAGATGACTTTTCCTCTGTTATATCAATTGGCTCTTCGTTGCTAAGAAAGAGCATCTCCTTTCCCATAATAAAGCTGCTAAGTTATCTTTGTGTCATTCTGCAGCCATGTTTGCTTCCGGTAATTATCGGTAAGAATTTAATGTCCTTTTCCCTGGCAATGGCAAAAGAGCCTTTTTCATCTCTTCACTGTGAACACTAAAGTATCATTTGTTCCATTACCTTTTTTTACATTTGGACATTAACAAAACCTGGATTTCATCCACTACCACCTTATTGCTGAAATTCAGGACCAAAAAGATTCATTCCTAAGTTTTGAATTGGGAAGCTGGTTTTCTTGGTTCCTAGCAAAGGCCTCCATGATTTCACAACAGCGTTTGCAGACGTAAACTGGACAGGTTTGTGCCAAGCCGCTGGAGCAGTACAAGAAAGCCTCCTACCCAAATGCCAGGGGAAACGGAGCAGATTGCCTGCCAGTGTGCTGCTCTGGAGATCCCATGCACTGCCCGTGGAGGGCTGTCCCGCAGCTCAGTGTCCCGTGGTGCCCATCACCCACTGCTGCGGAGAGCTAGGAGGGTGAGCAGGACGTAGCCCTCATCTCCGTGGGAACGTGAGCTGCTATTTGGGCTGCGAGGAAGGACAGGGAGAACATTCCTTCTCGCTCAGGTTCCCCCAGTCCTCCTGCCAGCACAATGAAGGTGTGGTGGCCGCCAGTGGGAGCAGGGAGTGGTGGCAGTGGCTAGCAGCAGCGTATGTGAAGCAGAGACTTGCTCTTCAGCGAGTGATAAACAATGTATCTGTCGTTAGTCTTGAAATTATTTTTGTTGCTTCAGTCACAAATAGGAGACAACCAGATGCAAAGTCCTGTGTGCCACTGCTTGCCTCTTACCCCGGTGTTTAGTCAAGGACACGGCGACCAGGACAGGCTGATTTCTTTCTGTAGCTTTTCCTCACCCATCCACACAGCTTTGCCTTCCTTGAGACAGATGCGTTGTGTCAGGTGGGTGGTAGCTCTTAGGAAAAAAGGCTAGCGCTGTTTTCTGCTCTTACTATGCATCTGCTCCTCATTTCATAGGATTTGAATTGCTTGTAGTCTAGGCTGACATTTTAATAACCATTAAGAAACCCCACCGACCTTCTAATTGACTGCATTATCCTTTGTGTATAAATCTGACATTTTGGAAGAACAACAAAAAAAAACCTCCCAACAGCCATAGGCCTGGCTGCAAGGGTGATTTTCTTTATTTCTGTGCCATCTGTCTAAAGGGTTTTCACTATTGCTGTCACCACATTAGTGATGCAAAGGTAACAGGCTGATGTTTTTGCATCATCTGTAAAGGCAAAAGCCTTCACTTTCATCTTACCTTTTCCATACTGATTTCTTTTTGTATTTTAAGCAACCCTTTTCTCCCTTCTCTGATAGTTAAGTATAATTTGAATTCACAGAATCACAGAATCATCATCCG